>NC_044499.1:37723314-37798314 GCF_902362185.1 Chanos chanos | reverse complement strand
TTTTTTTATCACAAAAATCATAGAAGAGAAAAACAGAGTTTGGATCTTCAAGCCAAATAAAGCAATCGATCATCGTGCGATATCCCGAAAGCTGGTGCTAGCTTGAACAATTAAACTTGAAGTAAACACAAAGCAAAAATACATAAATAAATGATAATTCAAAATGAAAAACACCAAAGAGGGAGAGGAAAGAAAGAAAAAAATCACAGAATGATGGTGATGAAAGGTAAGAAAGGGAATTTGAAAAACATGTTCACAGTTCTGATTATGTATAAACATGTCCTTGACTGAGGCAGAAACAAAACCAAACACACAATGAATGGAAGATTAATGAGTCTCTCACTCATCGGAGGCCTAATAACGTCGTTTATCTGTTACTGTTCTCAAACATAGAGTGATACACAAACAGGCTTCCTGCCATATGACTGCTGCACATAAACGGGAAAAGCACAGAGAAGGCGGGTAATCTTTCACCCGACGGCAACAAATATAATACACTCTGCCCCAACTGCAGCAAGCTACTGCATTCTCACTGAATCTCTACAAGATAACAAGATCAAACGTGAATTCATAAGAACATGAGTAATGTGGAAATTCTGAATCATACTTTTCATTTTTTTATTCATTGTAACATTGAAACTCTCTCTCTCTCTCTCTCTCTCTCTCCCTCTCCCCTAATAAAACACATTTTTACTTATCAATTCCAAACTAGCTCATGTTTTCCAGGCAGTAGGTGCTTTTTTTGCACTATCCTTTGAGCTCTCTATGAACCTCAGACAGTTTTAATACATTGCTCTGTGCAGAAAGAGCTTAAAATGATCAGGCAAAAGTAAATGGGGGGATGAAGGGGGGGGGGGGGGGGGGGCGGGGGCGCTAGGCACAGCTCATCATCACATGAACCACTCTCTCTAAAACGAGCTCTCGGCTTACTTTAATCAGGGTAATGAGACATTTTTAGAGCACTTCATTCTGATAAAAAAACACCCAGATGGGTTTTAAAAATACACACACACTTGCCCTGGAGAGTGCTGCTCTAGCTGAATGAAATCATGTATGCTGGGTTAAATTAAAGTCACATTCGATTTAGACAAAGCAACAGCTTCATACTCCTGCTATGACACACAGCCCGATCATAGAGCGAAGGTATACAAAGACTACATAATATGCTGTGAGTGTTGGTATAATTCTTTTATGGATGACTAAGCAACTTTTGAATTCCTGTTTTTTAAATGTTCAAGCTTTGATAGCTTCCGTGTTATCAAAGTACATAGCCAGAGCACAGCAATACCTGTTTAAATCAGCTCGGCTTAAGGAATTGAATAAAGCAGAGATTTAGAGAGTAAGAGGTATGTTCCACTGTCAGGTTAAGACATGTCCACTCATGGTAAGTTTGATGGGAAACACTATGTACGAGGTGCATTTGAAGATGTAAGGGAAGATTCAGAGATAAATCTGAACAGCTGTTGAAAATAACTGTAAGTAAATCAGCGAGAAATATTCAGGGCGTAACAACCCTGCAATAACAATAATAATAACAAAAACAAACAAAAAAAAAGCCCAGCACTTTGGCACAATAGAGGAACTCAATCTTCAAAATGACTTTTTCTTTCAGAAACAAAACTACATTCAAATAAGGATACCTTGACTTTACGAGACCTTTGGCAAAATTCACTCAGGGAGAAAACTCAAAAATCTAAGAAAAGGGAGAGAAAAAGAAATCAGGCAATCCGTTTCTCTGAGTGCCCTGGTTCTCTCTTTCTGATGCAGCAACTGTATGTTTTGTATCAAATCTGAACATGGTCTCATGTCATTTTCTCATGTCGGACATTTGTTCAGAGCTTGTAACGAACCAGGTCTTAACAGTAAATCCAGTGACTCAGGTCTCAACAGCACAGTAAGGCTCCTCCAGCAGACCCTACTGGGGCAGATATATAAGCAGGAACTGGAAGCCGCACACTTTGTCCCTTGTGTGCATGTGCGCGCACGTCTGTGTGTCTCTGTGCGTGTGTGTGCGAGCGCACGCGTGTGCGTGTGTGTGCGAGCGCACGTGTGTGCGTATGTGTGCGTGTCTTTGTGTGTGTGTGTGTGTGTGTCCACATTGCTCCTCGTCACAGTGAGAAGACTGTTTGTCTGCTCTGTTTGATGAAACAAAAAAAAACATGCGGTTTTAGGTTTTGCATTTATGTGATGTTTGTATTGCACTAAAATGAGTTTACTTTAGGATGTTGTTTGTGGTCATTGTTAGTGTTCACAGAAGAGGACAATGGACTTAAGACTAATTAAAAAAAGAAAAGCCTTATAATCCATTACAACAAAAACCACTCATTAGCACACCCATTGTTAACCACAGATTAAAAAAAAATCAACCTTTTATACTGCCATCATCCATTTTCATAAATGTTTTCTGGGCAAATGTGAACTCAGAGCTAGTGTATCACAGAACACACAATAAGGACACAATGAATGAACACACTTACACATGCTCATTTTCCCACAGAAACACTCAAACACACAAACACACTTAGACACACACAGTGGACTCATAAATTATTGGTAGGGATGTATTGTGTAAGAGCTTCATTCATATAGATGAGCCACCAATAGCGTTGGAGTGAAAAACAGGAAATAGAAAGGAGAGAGCTACTCAAGTATGTGTGTGTGTGTGTGTGTGTGTGTGTATTTGTGAGTCTGTGCCTTAAAGAGTTGACCTCAAACCCTAATTCATTATGCTGGGCATTAGGAGATGCAGCTAGTGCTGTTAGCATTCAAATGGCTCCATAATAGAGACTGAACAATGAACAGATCCCTAAAACAATGCCTAATGTAATGGTTCAAAAAGCTTCTTCTTCTTCTTCTCTCTCTCTCTCTCTCTCTCTCTATCTCTTTCTCTATCTAACTATCTGTATGTGTTTGTTTGGGTTTTATGATATAGATGATATAATATTAAAATGAAATGTTATAGTGACAGTCATTTGTAAGCAGAGTTGGTTGCAAATGAAACAGAGCATAGTATATCAATTTGACATATCATTATCCTCATGTGGATCCCCTGTGTTTTTGTCCTTGAAACTGTATAAAATTATTTATACAACAGTACAAATAGCAAAGTCCTTCAAGGCTTGACTGTGGAGGCTACATTCCCCATGATGGTTGTACCCACAGAGGAAAGACTGGTCTGGTATTGACTTACCTGCCACAGCCTGTATATCTAATGCCTGACTGAAGAGTGAAGTCAAGATATTGACCTTCCAGTGAGTTTTAGGCCTCTTCTGGTGTATTCAAGGACATTTGAGAATGAAGGACAGTCAGGGACTCTCATCCTTCAATGATCTATTTCTTTCTTCCTCTCCTGCTGGGTCCATTCATGCAAGGTCAGAAACGAACCTGCACGCTCTTCTGACCCACCCCACTGATTTACCACGGTTCAATATACATCCCAAATTAGGTTAATTTATAATATGATTACATCAATAAGACCTTATATGGTACAAGCATTGAACACATTTCTGAATCCATAACTGAAATCCATAACTGAATCCACAATGAAAAAAAAGACAGAATTAGAGAGAGACAGAGAGAGATAGAGAGAGAGAGAGAGAGAAGGCACAGGGGACAGCATGTGAGGAAGCATGGATGTGTACATTGCACATGTCTGTCCATGAGTGCGAGCGAGCGCATTTATCATACCATTCATATTTCCTTAGCTGTGACAGCTCAGTGTGTGTGATCCCTCCCATTGTGACAACCTCCTCTATGACCTCTGATTCAGATTCTGCCTCTCAGAGGTTCAGTCTGAGCTTTAGTATCATGTTACAGAACAGAGCTGAAGTCAAAACACTGGACCTCCGCACCTCACCATAAATCTCAACACCACACCCAGACTCACACAGTTTGGACCTATTCCTAGACAGCATGGATGCGTGTGTTTGTGTGTTTGTGTGTGTGTGCGTGTGTATGTGTGTTTGTGTGTTTGTGTGTGTGTGTGCGTGTGTGTGTGTTTGTGTGTGTGTGTGTGTGTGTGTGTGTGTGTTTGTGTGTGTGTGTGTGTGTGTGTGCGTGCGTGTGTATGTGTGTGAAGAATGAAACAATCTCCTCAGGCTAAGCATGCTCCTGTCAAACACTCTTTACAAAACAAAAACCAAACCCTTACTGTGAACACCCAAAAACAGCTGCATTTGAGCACTGTGTTACTTACAGACACAAACATATGTACACACATAAATACTCACATTTTCTAACACAGTTTATCCACACACAGAGACCATACTATGGCATACACGTGCGCGCGCACACACGCACACACACACACACACACACACACACTCACACACACCACAGTTGCACTGGAACATTGTATATTTAAGGACAATCTGAAAATGGCTCAGAGAGCTGACAGGCTTAGCTTTGTCACTATTTAAGTACAGTATGTTCGATACAGATATACATCTACCCAACATATGCAGTGGCCAGTTCTACTCAGGGGCATCAGGACGGGATATGTTAATGTTGTGAATATCTAATACATCCTGCCTTTGTTCTTTATCTTGTGTGTATAGCTGTGAGTAACTGAGAGCTAGTTTTCTCACCTCTTGAATAAAAATGGAGCTATTTTCCACCTCTGTAAAAAAAAAAGAGGGGGGAAAAAAAGCCTTGTGTTTTGAATCTACACCAACGTGTTTGGATCGGAATTGGGTGTGTTCAGTTTTTGGACTCGTAAATTCCCCCTGATTCAAATAGCATCGACATGTTATCATTGACGATAGAGCAAAAGTTTTCCAGTTACACAGAGGCCTGTCATTAGACTCTCATGTTGCACCATCCATTCCCTTCTCTGAGTCTCGGAAATGATAACAAAATGATAACAAGTTGTGGTCAGCGCTCTGGTGTTTTACCGTCCAAAGTTCCCTACGGGTGTGACTCTGGATCAGGAGTAAAACGTAATACACGTTTCCTGTAAAAAATACAACCACACCTCCACATGACAAAAGTTCTCTCTGAATGACCGTTATAAAACAGCTCAAGCTACTTGATGTGATATGTGATCTGATACAATGGGTGGAGAAATATTATTGTAGAGTGTTCAGATGATAGGGCCTTGTTCCATTCCTCCCATTAATGCCCCTTATCTCCCAGTTTCCTTGTGAAACAACATTTCTGAGAGGACTAGAGTAGTCAGAGCAACACCAAACACCTTGTAGACATTAGGCAGTCATTTTATTACAGTGCTTTCAGCTGTAAATTCCATTCCATTCGATAAATGAAACAGGCAAAGGTAGAAGAGAAGCAGGGTGGGAAAAGTTTATCATGACAAATTGTATCATTCTAACATTAAAAAAAAAAAGTAAAAAAAGAACCATGATGTATTTAGTTGTGGTGTAACCTCTCAGTTCTTTCCATGGCCCTTAGATCAGATATTATCTGGCTACATAGACTTGAAACCTCTATGTGTACTTAGACATTGCTAATCACAACTGATAAAATCATTACTGAGAGTTTCCCTTCCCTGTGTTCTGGCCCCTGACACACACTATCATCTGTACAGCCCCTGACACACACTGTCATCTGTACGGCCCCTGACACACACGATCGCCTGTATGGCCCCTGACACACACTGTCATCTGTACGGCCCCTGACACACACGATCACCTGTATGGCCCCTGACACACACTATCATCTGTACAGCCCCTGACACACACTGTCATCTGTATGGCCCCTGACACACACGATCGCCTGTATGGCCCCTGACACACACTATCATCTGACTGCCTGACTGACAAGCTGCAGTCTGGATATTTGATTTGTTTCCAGAGATTCTGAAGTCACAGTTAAACAAGCTATAAGACATTTCTTTCACTACTTTCATGACAGATCATACCTCTGAAATTCAATTATATATCCATCACCTGTTTTTTTCCCTTTTTCTATATTTTCTCTCCCTTACTCTCCCCGTCCTTATTTTGTCTCATGACAGAGGATGAGATCTGATGCAATAAATTTACAGGAAATGTAATTCATCCTGATTTCCTGTTATGGAATTCTAGGAAGAAACAGAGGGGTTTTTTCCCATTTTGAGGCTAATCTCTCGCTTTAAATTCTGGTTAACAGAGTACAGACCCCAAATGAACTGCCAGTATGAAAAGGTAATTTCTGACACACTGTCAATGGGGCACTTTTATCAGTGCTTACATCACTGTAGACTAAACTAAATGAATAATGATCCTCTCCAGTCATAATACATTACCTGAGTGCAACAGAGTGAAAAGATGTATTTTAACGTGTTTTGGAGGTAGCGTGTACAAGCCTCTACCTTTCCAGATGAAGAGTCTCATTAAACACTGGCATTTGGCCATGTGTAATTGGGAGAAGAGGCTAATAAATAATAAACAAAACAAAATTAAAACACTACCATCCTCTAAATGCTGATCGTGTCATTTGAGTTGAGAATTTCTTTACTAAGTAAGAGACATTAGCTGTTAATTACTGGCTTTAATCTGTCTTTGATCCATTTGACTTTAGGGAATGACCTCTGCATTCCCTTATAAATAAGACAGCTCCAAAGACAACTCCAATAATTATGGTTATGAAGGGTAATTTACTGAGTCACTGTCAGAGAATTTGTTTTTTTAATCCCTCTTTTTACTTTCCTTTGCATACAGATCCAAAGAGGGAGGAATGCTCTTTTTGGCCATAGGCGTTAGACACTGATGTAAGAATAACCGTGCAGAACTCCAGCTACAGATGGACAGTGCCAAAGACCCTGACATTGCCTAGCAACCAGCATCTGTGTTCACATTCACAACAACATCACGTGGACAACAGCCGCTTTGACTAACCCCCAGACAAACTGACGTGCAAAACACATGTATGCACGCACGCACGCACACCCCCGCGCACACACACACACACACACACATACATATAGACTCACACTCACACTCACAAATACATACGCACACGCACACGCACACGCACACGCACGCGCACACTCACACACACACACACACACACACACACACACACACACACACACACACACACACACACACACACAAAGAGATGAAGCAGGAAACTGCATTACTACCTTTCTTTTGATGTGTTGACAACAGATCTCTGAGTGAAATCCGCCTGTCTGTTTTAATAGTACCTCTTAAATCAAACAGATAAAATCTATGATTTCATCTTTTAGGTGTTCCTCTACTCCATCAAAACAACACCAGGTGCCAGGAATACCACTGTGGCTAATACTGAGGGCCAGTGTAAACCCAGCCCTGCCACTAAAAAAGAGCCCATTCTGAGCAGTGTAGAGTTGATTCCTACATTGTCTCTGCTACCGATACATTAAATCACGACTCATATGCATTAATATAATCTATATTAATCTATAATCTATATTCTACATACCTAGAAAGAAAGAATAAGCAAGTTCTCTCGTAAAAAGCTCATTTGTCTGTAAGTTTTTCTTTGATCTCTCCCCCTTGGCAGGTCACAGCAGGTGCACGGCAGGTGTGCTTTCAAAGGTGCTTTGAAACATGTTCATTACATAAGGGACAACAAAACACAAAGGACCAAAACAGCACGTTGGCAGCACGCTCTCCTTCAGACAGCTCCAGCCTATCCAGCATGCTTAATTCTCTAATAGCACAGTCAAGTGCGAATATTATAAATAACAATTACAAGGCACGTGAGCGGACTTGTCTGCGCGTGGCTTTCTTTCTTTGCGTGTTATGCCCCTACGAGCGGTGATGGAAGCCGTAGACTGTAACGGTATTGACGCGTTACCTTTGCAGACGAAGCACTTGATGTGAAAGTGTTTGTTCTGTACGCGCAGGACTTCACCCTTGCAGGGTTTTCCACAGTTCTGACAGGGGATGGGGCCGGCCTGACCCGGCTTCTGCTGCTGCTCCAAGGGACTGTGTACAGCCTGCTGGTGAAACACTGAGATGGACAGAAAAAAGAAGAGAAAATGTGTTACACCACAACAAAGCGTTTCTGGAATTAGATACGCAGACACACACACATTCAAACAGACACATCAAGGATGAACCTTAAAACAAAACGGAGAAGTTCAACCGTGATTACACATTCATATCCGCACCTTGCTAGTTTTGCATAAAACCCTTTTTTTAGCTAAAATATTTTCTGGATCACATTTGACTTGCTTAAAATGCAAACTGCTTTCCCAATATACAAAAGCTTACAACTGTCTTTTGCTAAAGATGTCTGTACTGTGAATTAATGGCTTACAGGCCTGTTTTAAATGTCAACAAAATTTTGCCTTTAGGCTCATTCAGTCCATTTAAACGTTGTCCCTCCCTCAACTTCCCATCCCACACATACAGTTTTCCAACACAAGGCAATCACATTCTTACAGCAGCACGTCACGGCTTAGGCTAACATCCAGCTGGAAAGAAATTCTTTTTATTTAAGAGAAGGCAACATTTTTTCTGAGAGGGTGTGCAAACAATACAACTGGTTCCATGTGGATAGCCTGTGTCATTCTGTGGCAGATTTTCACAAGGAGAGGGTGGAGCACCTAACAAATGTGGATGAAGTAAACAGTACCATTTGTTAGAGGATGTTTTTTTTTTAGTTTGTTAATGGCGGTTGAGAATCTGTCCTTGTGTTTATTTCATTCATGAGTCTGGGTGTGCTAAGGTACTTGGTCTCTCAGCTCTGTCACTGAGAGACAAGCCTGTTTGGTCAGTCTGCTCTTTACTATAACTGGATTATAAGGCTTCCGGAGTATTGTACACCACTGCATTTGTGTGTGTGTGTGTGTGTGTGTGTGTGTGTGTGTGTGTGTGTGTGTGAGTGTGTGTGTGTGTGTGTGTGTAGGTGACCAAAGGTAGGGACGCTGTGAGACCAAAGGTAGGGACGCACCCTGTGTTAAGTTTTTCAAAAATCATTTTTTAGTGGATGATATTTTTTTTTCTTTCAAAGTCCATACCTTTTAAACAGTGTCTACTGTCTATTAGCATTCTCTGTCATCCAACATGGAGGCAAATTCCCTGAAGACACACAAGGACACATGTACATCCCACCAAACTTGAATTACGCCAGTGAGGACTTAATTAAGCATGTGAAGGACATTTGTAAAGGTTACAAATGTGTCATTTTAGGAGGCCTAAGAGAACAGTCTACTGTTCCTGTGACTGAAGTAAAGCATGCAGGGAATGTTTACAGTCCCCATTAAAATGAATGTATTTCCTGCTCTCATAGATCATGTGGTCTTGTTAAACTTCAGGGACCATGTCCCTTATTCTCAACCTAAACAGACCCCTCTGATCCCCCTCAGAGACCATAGAGGTGACCTCCTACCTCTATATCATGTTCAGCAAAATGAACGTCCATTGGGTTTTTTTCTCTCTCTCTCTTTTTTCCATGGCTACTTTCTTTGGACAGTTTATTGTTGTAAAAGATGTATAATGTGAAACCTGTCTCTTACTTGAAATACAAAGCATTTCCAACATTCCTAGATTACAATCAAGCAAATCAAGCTTTCATAAGCAGTGTGGTTAATGTAAATCAGAATGATGCACAAGCCAAAACACACCATTGCTTAAGCAAGACCAAAGGTTACTGAACATGTGTTGGCACCCACAGGATTAAACTACCGGTGCTCAAAGTGAGGGTATGTTTCCAATAAAGAGAAGAATGTTAAAGGGGAGAGTCAGGCAGCCTCATAAAGAAGTCAAGGTGCCTCAAAAGAACCAGTTTTATCCAAACCATTCTGTACAAAGTTCTGAGGGATAGACACCCATTATCCCCAGTTATACCAGTATGAAATGCTTCTGGGTAAGACATCCAGTAATGCTTTTCTCTTCATTTTACAAGAGAAAATGCTTTATTTTCCCAGGTTATTTAGCTACAATATCAAAAGTAGTCGATCAATAAAATAAATTGTCAAAAAATGACAAAGTACAACTGTCAATTACTAAAATCAACCAACACACACAAAATGTAAATGTTTGCAGTAATACTTCAGTTTTACTCTGGAATCTCTGTCCAAGTTTAAAAATACCTCATGCACATAATGACTCAGAACTTAAAGGACTTATTTCTGAAAACACAAATTCACTGAATATCATACATTGTCTTGATCAAAGCAATGTGACAGACAGAGACTTGATTAGACTGAGAAGAGCCCAATATTTCAGCAACACTTTCTCTCTGTTAAATTCGGTTAAACTCTTTTAAACTATAGATAAGCACACTTTGTGCCTCCTCACTGTCATTTGTGACAAAAACAATACACAAAGCATAGGTTTTCAGATAGGTGGTTGACCAACTGAAAAAAAAAAAAAAAAGTTACAGTTCAATTATTTGGAATGACAAAAAACGTAATTTTCCAATACCCTGCATTCTTTCCCATCATATCATAATGAATATTTTGTCCTTTCTGCACTGGTTTAGGTGCTATTGCCCAAATAAGAAAAGGCCACGCCATTAAGGGTTTCACTGAAGGTCATTCCTGTTGTTAAGGAGGAGTGACAAGAGATAAGTGACTGTTAATATGACATAGTTCAGTGATAAGCAGCACAATATACTAAACGTAACTACTTTATAATTGCAGAATCAAACAATAGCAATGTTGTTTATGACCTGTGTGACATGATTGTGAAGAGATGCAGCATAAATCATTTTCGATACAAAACAGAAACCCAAAGTTAGTGGGTTCAAGTACTCAAGTACTATACCACCCATTACAAAGTACCACAAAGCAACTGTAAAGGTATTTGTGCACTCACATAACAGTCCATTTAGAATAGCACAGCATAATGTACTATAGTGTAATACTTTAGTTTACTCAATAAGCGTCATGTTTCTTCTCTTTTTTGTATGCATACAGGGTTCCCTCACATTAAGGTTCCCCCAATTTAAAAAACAGATTTGTGGTCATGGTAAACTCAAGAGACCACGGGCCTGTACTACGAGACGAGGTACCTGGCTTATTCAGGTAAATTCTGGTTAACTCAGAGCAAGTAGTAAAGCTCCTAATAGAAGAGCCTTTTGGTTTCATTCTCCTAGCAAAACAAAGCCATAGGGCTCCTCTATTAGGAGGTTTACTACTTACTCTGAGTTAACTTAACCAGAAGTTACCTGGATAAGCCAGTTACCTCACTTCGTGGTACAGGCCCCTGCTTTCTAACCACAGTGTATGTATATATCTAACTTTGGATTTCTATTCCCAAAACATTTTTATGCCAAAAGCCATATTAGACATGAAAATTAAATTCTATTATGTTTAAAATGTATCGCTGACATAATCGTGGAGTTTCAAAACGCAAACACCAACGTAAAATTATTTTCTTTTATTTTTAACCTTAACCATCTTTGACGCATTAAAATGCAGCCCACTGCTCTACATTACACAGTATTTAATAGGCCACAGCTGGGTACTTAAACAATATAGAAACCAGCCCCAAATGTTCTGTGCATTACGCTCAAATGCAGCAGTAGCAGACTGCTTTTCAGTATGTGTGAGGGTGCCTGTAATACACAGCCTGCACTAAGCATGGCACACGTGTTCACACCATTCATCAATTCCTGCTACCTGTCATATGTCCTGCCTATGAAAGGTCAATGCAGAGAAGCTACATACGCCAAGAGCCTGATCTCTCATAGAAAGAGGACAAACAAATTTACATGCACTTACATAAATATTAACACGTACATACACACATAATCAGGTTACTTATTATCAAAGAGATTTGGTGCACAAAGTGACAGCCGTCTTGGAATAGGTTCGCTATAAATAGAAACCTTCCCTCAACCCATGGGGATTCCATCCTGCTCTCCAACATTCAAGCTGGAATGCATCTACGTGGCTCACGCTTCTCCGCCTGCCTACCGCTCGGGTTACTGCTTCCATCCATTCACCCACCCACCCAAGGCCTCAGTGTCCCACCTAAAGAGTTAATTCACTTAGCTAACAAGAATGAGCTGTACACACAAAAAGAAAAAAAAAAGATTACATTGAAGCAAACGTCATGCCTATATCGAGATTCTAAAACTGAAATGAACAGATACACACTAAACTACTGAAAATTTGTCCATAACTCTGTACTGATCTGAATGTACTATGATGTGCTATGATAATTGGATATTGTTAGCTATGTAAGTGCTTGGTAATAATTGTTGCTGTTTGATCTTTGCTTCAGTGAAATCATTCTGATGACGTATGAATGAAAAATTCCTCGTCAGCAAAGACAGAATCGAAACACGACACAGGCTTTTCTGACCTTCAGTTTATTCTTGCTGAAGTCTTAGATAAGATCTCACATGAATTACCACTGATAACAGTGCACACATCACTACACTGATTCTCCTGATTTCAAAACTCTGTTCAGCAGGTCGGAGCGTTTGTCAGTGGTCATTTGGAGACCATTTAAAAACCAGAAAAATGCATAGGCTCAACATATTCTTAGCTCTTGTTGGGGGAAAACTCCCTTCTGAGCATTTGGAAAGTCACAAGGCTCTGTTGGACATTTAATGTTATTTATCAAAGAGACGCAGCAACATACACCTGTGCATATAAATCTACCATTAATTCCAACCCTGCAGCTTTGCACCTCCATTCAAGGGTTCCTGGTAACAGATACACTTCCAGTGTCTCTGCATTTGACTGGTATTTGACCTTATGACCTTATGGGGCAGAGTACAATCAAAAGACCCCCTTGTGGCTCCTCAAGAGAGTGATACCCAAGAAATTCAGCTCTTCAGTCTCTAATGAAGGGACACAGTGACAGAAGAGAAAGAGAGTAGTGAGCATAAACGGCCGTGGAAAAGAAAGAGATTGAAAAGAAAAAAAAAAAAAGCGGGGAGGAAGGAGAAGGGAGAGGAAGACTTCTGGGAGAGGATAAGCAGAGGCCTCTCGTTCTTTTATCATAAATGTCCGTCAATGCTCAGTTTGTCTAATCAGTGGGGGTCATGCCTCCTGACTCAAATTGTGCCAAGAAAGGATGAGAGGGTTCATATTTATATCTGTTTCTATGGACACCTCACATGGCAACCATGTGTAACAACAGAGGGAGCGTTGGGGGCATCCCACGTGCCGCTCCAGCTGGCTTTTGCAGAACGCTGCTTGTTCTCCTGTAATGCTGCATTCCCGTTTGGAGGCTGTGTTGCATAAGTGCAGATGTTCCCTCTTGCAAAGCTTTCATTATCTGAGCAGTCGCTTGTGATTTTCTTGGAGTCATTGACCACAAACAGGCCTATCAAGCGGTTAATGGTTAACAAAGCAACGGTAAAAAGACCATGATTTTCATGTATTTCACCACAGCTTATCTCCAAAACGTCACACGCGCCTCACGCATGTCCGCAGATATCACGCATACTACACACTCAGACAAAAAGGAGTGCTTAAATTTTCACAGACACTTTAAAGCCTAGACTGATCTCTCATTTTTCAGTGACATGCTGTTGTGTGAACACGCCAAGATCATAGATAATCAGCAAAAACCTGGAATGAGATTTAGAAATTTAACCTAAGGGGAATTACACTCTCAAAACCAGACATATGGATCAAGAAAAGTTAACAGATCCAAGTCTAGTCTCAGTGATGTCCTGGAAAAAAGGGTAATGGATGAGGTCTCAAGGGGAAAGTAATGGAAATAAAGCACTGTAGACCTGTCAGAGTGTGTGTAGTGACTATAAATATGTAGACTGCTAACATCAGAAACAAGAAAAATCAAAAAACAAAAAATCACTGTGTGTTTTTGTGTGTGTGTGTGTGTGTGTGTGTGTGTGTATTTCACATGTGAGGGACAGGCGGCAGGTTTGTTTACCAGCAGGGCTATTGGTATGAGGGGCGTCTCACTGACTGCTGGGAACCCTCCAACCGTTACATCATAGCCTGGATACCCTTTGGATGTGTGTGTGTGTGTGTGTGTGTGTGTGTGTGTGTGTGTGTGTGTGTGTGTGAGGGTGAGGACATGCTGCTGTGAGAGGGACAGTGCACTACTGAAGTGTTGCTACATTATGATTCCACAGTGAATAGTAATTTACCCCAACACACACACACGTACACAAACACACACACACAAACACGTACACACACCAGCTAATCACTTTTTCCATTACTGACCTCTGATTCTAATTCACACCAGCTCTGGTGTCTCTCGACTATGTGGGACCAGCTTGTCAGCTTGTTATTGACAAACATTTGAAAATTAAACTGAATTTCTGTGCAGTCTTAAACAATGACAAACCTTAAGAAAGAGTATTATGTCATAATATGTGGCACTTCATAGCAACCTCCATTACGACACTTATTATCATCTTGCCATTAACAATTTAAAAGCACATGGTCATGTGTGCATGGAAACAATTATGCCTGCAGCCATCGTCTTGTTAAATAATCTCAGTATTCCTTTACTAAACACACACAGACACACAGACACACGCTATCATGAAGTCCAGGCAGTTGTCCAGAGGGTCCATATTGTAACAGAGCTCATGGTGTGCTGCAGCATGTTGTCCTGCCTGATAATTATATTTCCTCTAGGTGGGGTATTATTGTTACAGACGTTTATATGGTCAATGTTCATACTTCGCGATGACAGAGGACAACCATAAGCCAATGCCACACCCATCAAATAAGATCACTTCATCGATTTGTGACCACGTAATGTACAACATTTGGTGTAGAAAATGTACTGAGACTCAGCGAAAATGTGAATATATTCAGGTGACACCTGCATTACAAAGAATCTCGACACTGAGCTGTCAATCAGATATTACGAAATAAATATTCCAAAATGTTACGAATTAGTGCTGAATGTCAAATGACATACTATATAAGACGGCACAGGTACAAGACAAAGTATACGCCACTGAAAAGCTATGTGGTAGGTACACAGAACAGCCCGAGCGTTCACTTGAAGATCCCAAAAAGGTGTTTCTTAATAATAAGTCAAAAAAAAGTCCCAACACAACAATGTGTCTTTACCTTTTTCCTCTGGCATCGTGATATCTTTCTCCGACACCGTCTGAGCTATAAATCCGATAATTAAGATGACTGTTTGTTTAAATATCCAAGCGTATTTTAGCGTTGCGCAGAAGAATGGGACATCCTCTTAAAGCGGTGTTCTGAGTGTGGGTGGCTGAGGTGACAGTGTCCTCGTAAAGAGCTGCAGCGGCATGCGCTTCGTGTGTCACTGCGTTACCACAGGAATGAGCGGCTGGTCATATGATTCCCGAAAGCCACTAAAGTACCGAGTAACCATCTGAGTTACAGAGGTATTGCAGCAATCTATTATAAATAGAATCTTCTAGACAAAAAGACACCTCCCTAACATCTCAGGGCGTCTACCGCAACTTGTTCGCGTGTGGTGCTGATGGATTCGCGCACCCAGCAAATAAGTGGAAATGGTATGGTTATGCTACTTCACCAGAGACTTCGTTTGCAGGATGTGCGCAGTGCAACGCAGTGCATTCAGTCGTTTAAAGCGATCATGAATTGTTTAAAAAGAAAAAGATAACCAAACCGGCACCAAATCAAATATTACTACACATCGTCGTGAGCAGACGTAAGAAAGCTGAGAAGTATCCAGTCGTAAGGTGCACTGAGAAAATATAACCCCTAGGTCAATATTTATCAAATGCTTATTTTTGAAATTTTGCTATTTTCTGTACCGTAACAGGGCTAAATAATTGATGATCCTGCGGTACTGGATTACTGAAGGGAAAGTGGCTAAGGTCAGGATCCTGTCTATGTGGAAACAGCATCCAGCAAATCCAACAGTGCACGCGTCATAAACATTGGGCTCCATCTATGCATTGTACACGTCTTGCAGCCAAGAGATTGGCTAAAATACTTTCAGTGACTAAGGATCACAGACTGCTGTACTTTTTGCACAATCATCCTGAGCACTGTAACCTAATGGCCAGCAGACAATTTTTGAACTGCCATTCAAAACATATTCAAAGGATTTAAAGTTTCAAGAGCTTGATAAACAAAAGTCAAGTATTTGAACGACTATCCCCAGTACAGAACTCAACTTCTATGTGGGTTCTATTCCGTGCTACTTTCAAAATGTGTTTGAATGGTTACAATAGCTGGAATTTTATCATCACAACTCCATTTGCAAGGTCACACTTGAATGGAGGCGCCCTAATGAAAATCCTAAAATATGAATAATCATATGTCCGGTCAAGGAGGCATTTGAGATCAGGAGAACTTTTCACACCGCCAGGGCAGTTTAATTAAAGCACTTCTAACGGCTTACAAAGATAAGCATTTGTCGTTTTGTTAGTGCTATCGTATATTTCCCTCTCTCTCTCTCTCTCTCTCTCTCTCTGTCGCTCTCTTTCATGAATAATGTCAGGCATTTGAAACAGACATTTAATACGTGATGGGGAGGGGATGGGGGGACTTTGATATACTGACCTCAGCAGGGGGGGAAGCTTTTCAATGATAAATTTTTCCACTGCACTGAACTGTTCAAACCTCACCTGCTTCTGGAATGTTTTCTTTTTTTGAACCCATAAAGGTTTGCATTCTCATTTTCACAGAGCACTGTTTGTCAGAATCACACTGACATTAGTATCTACCACTGGTACATCAGATACAAAAAGTGGCCAGTGTAAAGCATATCTCTATTTTCAGGTAGGATTCACCTCTATTCATACTTTTGACTGCTTTTGACATACACTTACTACCATAACTGTTTGTGAACATTCATGTATTTCTGAGCAGATTGGGTATTGTGTTGGAAAACTAAGACATTAGGCCAACCGGGGAGAAGGTGGACTTTGGGTGGGGGGGTGGGGGGGGGTGGGGGTTGTGTTGAAGAGGACTTTTTCTGGAAAAATTGGGAATTGGTTCAGGCTTCCAAAGCAATTGTATTACACAATTCATGAGAACATTTGCTTTAAAACGAATAAACGAATGACATTAAAATATAGTCAATCCAGGCTAACAGTGAACAACTCTGTCTTGACTCCAAAAACGGCACTGAATCTAGAAATCATGTTCTGACTTGATATCCAGAGCACACAGGTGTTTTCCTGTGGTTGTGTACCGAGTCATTTTTCTACTCCTTAGTATTCAAAGATACAGAAGACTGTCATGCTATTAATCAAGCCAAGATAAAGATCAATACAAAGAGTCTGGCAGCGTGAGTTAGCACACTAATCACAGACAGCAAAGTGAAGTTCAGATCCAGCCTCCAGAGACTTGATTAGTATACTGTCACATAATCTGTACCCACGTACCTGCTGTGTATGTATCACCTTAAATCCTCTAAAACTTACTCAAATATCTGCAGATACAGGCAAATTAGATCAGATACGTCTTTTGATTCACAGTGAATAAATAACAACAAACCAAACCAAAACCTTAGCCAAACAAATTGGCCTCAGCATTTTCATTGTGTGTCTTTATATAGTAGGTCCCATCTTTTTACAAGTGGAACATGACCTTATTCCAAGCCTATGTGAATTGTATCAACATATCCACAGCCACGAATTCCACTACAAAACTGCCGGTATAAACCAGTATGGCTGATTCAGGAGGAAGACACAGGAATTCACTAGACATTTATTAGTCTTTATTTTCATATATGCTGGATAGCTTATAGGTCCAACAGCAAAATATGAGGTTATGAGAATCACTTCTTGTTTGGATACCAAATGAACCCTAAAATGAGGTAACTTATGCGCAAAAGGTCACTCCATGTCATTATACAGAGACTAACACCCACTTGCATAACAGGGACACCGAGTGAAGATGCAGTAAGAAACTTGGACCACTTCCACTCCCTTTAACTAAACTTTATAAAACAATGGCCACTTCCAGAGCACACCCAAAATACCTCATCAGGCTGCAATCCAAATGTTTAATCGGTTATACACTCACGTACACGCACACACACAAACACCATGATCAAAACTCACGACCCCAAGTGACCTGTTTTTAATGTCAAATTCAGACCTCAAAGACAGTTAAGACACTGAGACATAAGAGGTTTCATACTCAGACAGATCACTGAAGCTGAAGTGAATTCTAATAATAAGTGATGATGAAAATTGCTGTGAGGTACATTTTGGTCAGTAAAGAGCACGTGGAAAAGTGGTTCCATTAGCACAGAATATTATGGTTAGACGCGTGTCTATTAGATAAGTGTGAGTTGTGTTGAGGAGCTCTCAGAGCCTCTTTTATTTAAGCTCACAAATCAACAGAGGTGTAGAAGACACACTGATGAGTCAGGTACTGTCAAATTTACGGATAATATGCACTGAGAACCTCTGGGTGTCGCCTCACTCATAAACTCTTTCATCTATAGAATCTTTAGTGTTTCAGCATGAGTTAGTGAACATTGTTTCTGGGTGAGTATGTGAGTCTGCGCATTATAGCAGGAATGAAAAAAATGTGTTTGAGAGAATAAAATTGCACTCCTCACAAAGAAAGAAAGCTTTGAAAAGAAAAAAAATCCTGTGTTTCCTTGTAAACGACTGAATAATTGACACAATGAGCAATTTCTTTTTCTCTCTTTTTTTTTCTTTGTTGAGACAAAGAGGTCTTTCTTTTTCATTCCAAACTGCTTACTCACGGTTAAGTCAGATTTGTGGGCTGTGCACGTTTGACAAATGTGAGTACAGCTTGTGTGACACTGTCTCATAGGTAACATAGAACCTTCAAAAACCAGAAGCTTTTTCAATCAGTCAAAAGGTCTCTGGTCAGTAATCAAAGTGTACAGAGGAAAAGAAGAAAGTACTCCATGAGTGTTTTTGTTTATGATGCTATATGGAAAAAATCCTGAAAAAACATCACTCAGACAAAAATGTTTTCTAAGAACATGTGTAGATAAATCTGAGAGAACATATGCACATAACTCTGGAGAGTGTTCCACATGAGTGAATTAGTCATATTCTTCAACAAGCATCATAACCCATTAGGCCAAATTATAGTGTTTTTTCCAAATGACCAATCAATTCCATCATCCCAAGTCAACCAAATGCTCTAAGACAAAGAAGAAGGGAGAAAAAAAACCCTCTAAACCCCAAAGACCTAATGCAGTGGACCAAAGACAAAATGTCCTTGGTGAGAGTGAAAACAGGAAAAAAAAACCTCATCTAAAATATTCTGGCTTCTCTCTCTTTCTAACATTCACCTTGAGAACACACCATCAGTCCATAATTTCCAATCATTAAATTCCTAAATTCCCAAGGAGTGGTTCTTGTAACATTGAAGGGTAATGGAAGTATGCAGGCATAGCCCAAGGCACTAAAGCTTTTCTCACACAGGTGCTTATCATAAAAACCAGGCATGGAAGGAACAGGCAGTGGTGCACGTTTCACCTTTGGGATTTCAGCATCTTATGGAAATATGGATAGTGGGATATAGAGGAGTGTCGAAATATGATACGTCCAGCTAGGCCATCTGGGGATCACACACACACACGCACATTTACACATTATCTGCTGATAGGTCATCGAATAATGGTGAGTATGTGTGCACGTGTGTGTGTGCGTGTGCGTGTGTGTGTGAGTCCATCTGTGTGGTGGTATCATTTTCAAATCAACAAATCACTGAGGAAGCTTGCTGTGTGGAGTGCTCACATAGAATTATCTCAGTGTTTTAAAGAAAAGATTTTACACAGCCATTCTTACACATTGTTACAACATTCCCACACAATTCAGCAGTGTTCAACCAGAGCAATTCTTCAAATGCTGTTTTCTTTCCAGCTGAATGCTGGCGTGGTCTTGCACACACAGTATCTGTATATCATTAGCAACCTGCACTTCAAAGTTTGTTTGGTTTTTTTTTTATTAATAAGTATTTTCAAATGATTTTAACCTCAGCCAATAAAACAGAAGTTTGCAAAGGGTCAACAGCACACAGAAAATGAAAAATGATCTTTTTTTTTTTCATCAGCTGCCAACTTCACAGGTTTGGCTGCTTTGAGGGCCAGTCCCTGACAAATTGCAAGGGCTATAACTGGGATTACTGAATAATGCTGAGGTGCTTTCTGCTGCATTATAGAGATACTGTATTTCTCAGAGTTGATTAACTGAATGGAGCAAGAATGTAAAATACAGTCAGAGGACGAAAGCCTACAGCATTCTCTAGATTACCTCACCATGGCACAAGCTATGGCCGCATGTTGATTCAGCTGTGTGGGTGTGTGTGTGTGTGTGTGTGTGTGCTTGTGTGTGTGTGTGTGTGTGTATGTGTGTGTGTGTACGTGCATGCTCCTGTCTTTCCAGCTTTTAAGTGAACGACAACAAATAGAATTGAGTTAAAGTGAAGCATAGTAACAGCAAAGGAGTTTGTTTCCTATCTTGAGGACAAAGGGAATTTAACATTCAATTTAATCCTTCAAGATGTAAGTCAATAATATGAAGGGAAAGATAAAAATACCTTGCATAAACCCAAGCCAGTTTCAACTCCTGAGTGGAGCCAAAACCAATCAATATGATGTCAGGGAGTGCCACTGCTAATACTAATCTTCATTTTGAGAGACTGGCTTGTGAGCTGTAGTAGCATATACTGTTTGCTTGATTAAGGCCCTGACTTGTTTAGGCCTTTAGTATATGCTGACTCATTTAGCTCTCACAACAACTGTGACACAGTCAAAATATTTATCCGGCATGAATTATTAGGCATGTTATTGGTTTTGCACATGTCAGTGATGTTAGTCTGTACCTGTTATGCTTAAGCCTCTGTAAATACAGTAAAAGAAAAGTCAGTGAAACTGGGGGGGCCTTTTAATATCAGTCATTTGAAATGTTCAGATTTTTTTCCTTTTTAGCTTTGACATTGACTTAAAAAAGCCACTGGATCACAGATGGACATTTCTTCCAGACAGACAGTCTGACTTTAGGCTGCTAACTGCCGAGCTGAAACCACCACTGCGGGATGTTCGTTATATTGCCCTCTTTGGCACAACTCCAACTGTTTTCTACAAAGCCAAATTTCAGCTAGTTTAACAACACAGAATTAAAATAGATATTCTAACTATAGATCACAGAATTCACATTTGAAAGCTTTCCAGCAACGCCCAAGTTTGAATGAGACTGAGATATGTAAATCAACAGTCATATGCAGAGATATTGTTGAACATCAGAAATGGTTTATTTTTGTCACAGCAGAGGAAGAGGTGAGGGAGAGAGGAAGAGGGAGAGAAAGAGAAAGAGAAGCAGTTACAGCTCTTCCTTTTGCTGGTAACAGTACAGCAAGCCACATATTATCCACCATTTTAAGACAAATTCGACATTGTGTTTTAATACTCTATGATTTAATAGCAGGTAACATATGCAAAACACTCAAATGTTAAGGGAGGCAGAAAAACTACAAAACTCTGAAAAGAGTGGAAGCTGATGTGCTGATGTTCAGGATTAGTCTAGCTGCTGAACCTCACCATGCTGGGTAGGGGAAAAAAAAAAAAAAAGCTTATCCCAGTCTACGCAGGCTGCCAGTTTAAACTTATCATGCTAAAGCTTAAAGAGCCTGAAACTACACATGACCCACATTGAAGTACTTTCTGTTTCAGATGAGTTTCAGACTTAGTCTTGATGAGGAGGAGCTAATCCTTTTGATTTGTTCTTTAAGAACAGCCTAGAATGTTCCAAGGAGACTGCTCCCTAAAGTGCTGATGTAGCACAGCCCCTCCTGTGCCTTATTAATGTGAAAACACAGACATGCACTTTGAAGCAGATACAAGTGCACACACACGTGCACAACACACACACACACACACACACACACACACAGAGAGACAGAGAGTGAGAGAGGGTGAAATGGACAGAAATCAAATGAGTCTCGTCCCTTTGTTTTTCCCTCCCCATCTGACTTACTTCACAGTCTCTTCAACCTCCTCTCCTCTCTATTGTCCTATATCCTCTCTGCCTGTTAATGGTTGGAGAGAGAGAGAGAGAGAGAGAGATGAACAGAAGAGTGACCAGTGAACCTGCAGGACAGCAGTGGGTAAAACCTGCAGCAGAACTGTGCAGAGAAGAGGTGAGAAAACAGGAAGAATCAGGAAGGTGAGAGAGTTGACCACACACACACACACTCACAAACACTTGCAGCGAGAGAGAGAGAGAGAGAGAGAGAGAGAGAGAGAGAGAGAGAAAGAGAGGGAGAGCACTCAGTGATGAATAATTCATTAAAACACCATTGAGTGTCCTTCACTCTCTCATGTAACCTGAGACACCTCTAAAGCACTGCCATTGCGCTCAGGTGTCAAACCTCAGCAGTATACACTTCACACATGCGCGCGCACACACGCACACATACACACACACACACACACATAAAAAAAACATGAAGGCCAAAGTTCCATACAAGCCTACCACCTGTCAACAACCCACCTGACCAACTTAATGAAAAAGACATAATTTTGGCATCGGAAAACTATAGTCCTATACTAGCTTATAGTATAGAAATGCCCTTGAACCATCATATTTTTCATGGCTTTCCCTCCTCCATTAAATCATTAGTAATCATATCAAACAAGTGACTTGCCCAAAGCTGGGTAAATAATCACCCACAGTGGTTTTACCTATCAATCCATGTCACTGAAGTGAAATCAGAAGAAAGGCACACCTTATATAGACACTTATATAGAGATTCTGGGCGCAGCCTTAATCCCCTCACAGTGCAATTCAGTTCATAAAATCGGATGAAAACAATCACACAAAAACAAACAAAAGACTTTTAACATTTATCTTTTTCTTGTGCTGAGCTAAAGACAAAAAGAACAACAAGCAGTGCAGACCAGTAAATCTAAACCTGATGTGTCAGTTTAGCACAAGGGTGCTTAATTCCAGTCACCACAGGGATGCTAAGTTCTCTTATCTGGGCTGTTCCCGTGGATACCGTGCCTGGATGAAGAGGACACCAGATGCATCGTTTCATTGAGACATTCCTCCCCAAGGCCAACAGACACTTACATGCACGTGTCGAACACGTTCTAGAAACGACCAGGGCCTCAGGTGTGTTTGGGTGTGTTTAGGTGAGGGAGAGAGAATAACTGTATGTGCATAACCACATAGTTAAAACAAATGATCGCTACTTTATGTCCATAAAAAGCCTCTTCAAGGTCACTGAGGTATCAGGACTGAAGTAAGAGAGATTCCTTCTGAATCTACGCAAAACACCTACTGTTTGTCTGTGTGTGTGTGTGTGTGTGTGTGTGTGTGTGTGTGTGTGCGTGTGCGCACGCGGGTGTGTGCGTGCGTGTGTGCATGTGTATATGTGTGTGTGTGTGTGTGTGTGTGTGTGTGTACCCATGTGCAGCTCTACAATGTCCTATTACAAAATCTCAAAGTCTCAGATGTGGGATTTTGTAAACATAATCTTATCTCTGGGGTATTTCAATTTCAACAGTGAATTTTCTGCTTGACTTTATAAACTTACACGCAATATGCCACTGAATTCCATCACTATCACTTACTCACACAATGACTACCCACAGTGGCACCAAGAGTAAATAAAAAATCCCAATAAAGTTTTGTTGACAATGTTGGTTTCAGTGTAAGTAGTGCTACTATAGTAACCATTGCTGCACTGAAATTGTGACACTGTTACATGTCAGATGTCACGGCTGCCAAAGGCCACACAGGGTACAAGTGATTTAAATTTGATTCAAACAATTTATATTTGATTCATAAAACAGTTATGATCATAATCCTTATCCTTTTTCTGATGTGATACTCAGCATTACTGAACATCAGCCATAGGCACTGAGTCAACAATCATCCAGATAATTCTGTTTTGCTGATCTGCACACTGTGACTGCTAAAACACAAAACATGCTGGAAAACAGTCTCCATGGCCATACAGGACTACTGCAGAGGGTATGGATCAGTTCAATTCCATGAGACTTCTCAGTTCAGTATCTGTGTTTCTTAGTGGTTGCCAAGTCACCACTGCTGTTTCATGTGCTGTGTTTGCAGGGGAAGATATCAACAATGTCATTTACAGGTTTACGGTTGGCACAGTGTGTACCTATACACTGACATATGATAGAGTGAAGATAACTCAGATAAGAATGCTAAGGATGTTTAGGTTTATAGTTCTGTACACTGACTGTCTATTTAAATGACTCCAGATTTGTACATTTACTTTTAAACTTAAGGCGTGAAAGACCTTTAAGTGTTTAAATAGTTCAGAATTGAACCGTTTTATTCCATTCTCTTTGTCTTTCGAATTTCCTCTTTCTCTTTCCCACACAAACATACACATAAACACATACACACACACACACACACACACACACACACACACTAGTCACGAGTCTAGGAAGTGTTGGCAGGTCAGCAACATGCTGCTTGTCCTGAAGGATGCTGGGTAAACAAAGGCCTATTTTGCATGGAAGGGAGGATCACCGGCTTCATTTTGACAGAATTGCCATGGATAGGAGAGACAAAAGAAAGCTTAGCTAAACCAAAATAACGCTTTAGAAATACACACACTTACATATTCGGTTATCTCTCTCTCTCTCACACACACAAACACACACACACACACACACATACACACACACACTACTCTGACACATCTCTGTCAACACTGACCAACTTTATACTTTTATCACTCAGATACACAAAAAGAAATATGAAACAGCAGAATCTGAGGAAATAGATGAGGAACAACATAAGAGCATTTTGATTGACATCAAACCTGATAATCATGTTCCCACTAATCAAATGCCACCATCCCAGCATGTCCCCAAGCATAACTGATTTATTATGTAGCCCTGAAGCACACGTCTCATAAATCATGACTGAAGCTATGAGCCCATACCATAAAATATGACTATACATCTCTTATATATCACATTTCATCTTTTGCACATATGAAGATATGACTGCACAACAGGAGAGGGATTCAACTATGATTTTAAAAAAAGAAAATCTACTACATTACTACATTAATGACTTTTAAACATATGTTTACTGGTAAATGTTTTAAACTAAATAATCGCCTTCTGTTGATAGGAATGTGCAAAAATAAATAAACAAATTATAAAAGTCAGCTAATTAGCCATTAGCTCATATGGGGTTGCTGATAAAGTAGCTATGTTTCTTTACATGTTCACAGAGCCTTGTAAAGGGAGACTCTCCCAAAGAGAGCTGTAAGAACCCCCCACAGTTTGTGTTTGATCGATAGGGTCATATGGAAGGCATAGCTCCATTCAATCACGAGCACAAATAAGAACCAAGACAAGGGAAATGTCACAGGCCAATGCCACATTGCACTGCTAATTAATAGTGCTCCCCCCCCTTGGGTGTGTGTGTGTGCGTGTGTGTGTGCGTGCAAGAGAGAGAGAGAGAGAGAGAGAGACGCTGGCTTAGACCCGTGAGATCACCCTCTATTTCTCTACAACAGCTGTGGAGTCTCATGTCCTACCAGCTCTCATAGTATACATAGTGTCAATTTGGACACTGATCATAAAGCTATGCATGGGTAGGGCGTGAGCTGACATATAGCAGACATTTCTGATGATCAGTATACTTTGAAGACAACACCACATTCTCCTCTAACTTGCACTGCGCCACGACCCAAACACTATATTACTGCTGAAAAACATATGACAGGAACTAGGCCGAGAGCCAGAAACACACAAAACCCAACATTCCCAAACACCCCAAAACAAAGAATTCCATATACACCCCATACACACGGGAGGAATCTCGCTGCACCTCACTGCTAGATCGTGTCAGCCACACTAATAGGACCAGGTTCTAGATTTTGTCCGAGAACAGGGGGAATTCAATGTGGGCTATACTGAGTCAGGTCTGGCTTCATTCACACAGCAGGAGACCAAAACAGTTCTTATTAGACCCAGACTGATGCTGTAACACCACTGGGTGAGGATCACGCAGCCCATGTTCCTTTGGGCTGTGCTGACGCTACCCGTGACGCAGATGGACCGATCAGACAGTGAGGCTTAAGCAGGGGGCCTGGCCAGGTTGGAGACTGTAACACAATGCTCCTGACTGAACTGCTGTAAACTAGCTTTGGTCAAAAAACGAAGATAACATTCAGTGCAGTTGTTGTTGGAGGGGAGTGCCCGAGGTTCTATTGAGGGTCATGAACTGAAAAGCAGATGTGAAACTGTATTTAGTTATCAGATATTTTAACAACCACTGCATTCTTCTCAATCATGAGTTAACACAACTGTGGTGTTCCTTTCTTAACCGCAGAGGATCTGAAAATTACACAAAACAATTTCAGTCTTGTTCACTTTAGATTATAATAGCTTGAACTGGATACTGAAATTGGATCAAGACTCCACATATGATACAAAACTGCTGGTAAAATATGTAAACTTATATCAGGCCAAAACTGTGGATTTGATGATGAAGATGACCCAAATGCAAAACATCAATCAAAGCACTGAAGGGTCACAAAAGGTCATTTACAGACCAAAGGAACACCCAAAAGCAGATGAGCATTGATCAAGTTCAAAAGGTATTGATCAGCTTGTCTGCTCCTTAAGCTAATGCTATAGATTTGGAGAGTTAGTTAGCTAATTATGACTCATTGAGAACCACAAAACCATTGACGATCAATTCAGCAACAGCAAAGGGATTCTAAAATTCAGCAAATGCCAAACTGTCTCATGACAGCAATTCATCATTTTAGACAGCATGGAAATGACAGCACAAACTTTATCATAATACCTCAAGCTGTCTTTACATCTGGCTATACACAGTGGTCCAAAAACACTTACAAAACATCGTACTTAAATTACAATTCGTTAATGTATCTGTAAGACTCTCCACAAAGAACAGAAATTATACCTTTACATATAACAAACTATTCAGTTTCCTAATATAGGCTACTTGATACTGGTGATTATGATGAAGATTCTGGTGTAAATCATGAGGACCTTGGTTCTGTTGAAAAGACTACTGGTGAAGTAGTGATCAGAACACAGGTGAGTGTGACTAGAATACACTGGGTGATCCGTTGTGATCATTGTTGACATAGATGACTCAGATCCGGCAGACACTATAGTGCTACGACAAACCAATCTGAGTGCTAGAGTCTGTGTTGTAACCCTGTTATTAACCTCTTTAGAAGAGGGATTAACATTCTTTAACAAGCTATCAGCAGCATATCATATTTATTCTATGAGCAGCGGACAAACTGAAACTCACAAACCCACCTGGCCTTCAGATGTGACTAAAGCTGAGAGCAAATAACCTACCCTTCATTGTTCTGATACCTTCAATAGGTTCTTTCCATTGTCTCCATTCACAGGAGAATATCTGTGCAGAGTTTCAGACATATTTCAGATTACAGTTAAGTGAACATACATAATCGTAGTGAATGTTGATCACTGCAGTACCTTCAATGATTCAGAACTTTATGCACTAATATTTAGAAGTAGGAATCTGTTTAATGAATTGAAACAAAAAAGGCCCCCTGCATTTGTGTCCACGCTGTCATTTTTTAAAAAAATAGTAATTTATATAGTCACAGTGTCTCACAATATCCTCAGCAAATGTACCAAATAACTAAATTCCGTTCACCAGGAATCACACCGAAAGTCAGATATCTTTTCGCACTAAGATCAGATCTACCCTGTTCAGTAATTCCTGGACAATGACAAAATTGCAGTTAATACTCGCACGCCCCTTGGAAAGGACTTAAGCCTGCTACTATTGCACAATATCACAGCACGGGAAAAATCACAGGCTTGGCCCATACGGAGGTCCAGCGTACCAGAATGGTGAGTCCTTCAAGTACGCAAAACACTTCCGTGATGAGGACACTGCAATGCAACACAGGCTAATGACAGAGCCAGTTTCTAAAGTGGGCGTTACTATGCTATCATGTTAGAAAACAAATCAAAGGAATGCCAAAAAATACAACAACAACATTTCAAAATTGAGGTAATCCAGTAACTGTAGCTTTTGAAAACACTGTTTCTAATTAACATTTATTGTCGTGTTCTACAGCGCCTTTTTTTTCTTCACTCCTCATTGTAGATTTATAGATTATACAAAGCAAAGGGTCTGAAATATTCCATTAATAGCCCGAATACATTTATTCCGTTAGTAAACATAAGCGAGCCGAGTTAAAACTCACCAGTGCTCATTGTTTTATCCTCGGGTTGGTCCCTGGTTAGATGTCAGATCTGTTGTATATCCTCATTCAGCTGCGCTCGGATGGGGCACCAGTGCGCACTGCACACTAATGATGCCCCAAGATGAAGGTGCCCGGGCCAGTCAAACGTTTCTGGAATGGGTCAGATAACGTTGACGACAGTCAAATATTTCTTACTCGGTCAAATACAAGAGTGAGCGATAACGTTTCACTGTTTAAGTATGTTACCGTACTCTGTGACTCTCAATGCGTGCGCACGCACTGGGTGTGGGCGTGCAGCGACGATGTTCTCTACTACCTCTGCCTCAGCATCATCTCTAGAGCCAGGTGATAAATAGCGCCCCTAAAAGCACCACTGCGCCCAAGTGTGAGTAAAGGCATCTGGGAAATAGAGTTCAAGCTAAGATGGAGACAAATGCACCGTGAAGTCATATATGCCAAAGGGTGAACTACAAGATCCAAGTAGTGCTGCAACGTAAACAAACGACGTTTGTACGTGGTGTTGGAGGACTGTATGAGGGAGCGCATCTAGCTGACCTCTGCACTGAGGATCTGTGAACAATAGCCCTTTTTATCCTACACATCCTTGGTCTCTGTAACAGTATTCAAAAAGATTACAAACGAGTCTTAAATCCAGCTCAATCTATGACCCATACATAAGGTTGACTGTAGCATCCTTGCACTGTCATTGTAGTTAAATGAATGAACAATTTATCTATTTTTACAATAGAATACATAAAGTTATACCATGAGAACACTATATAATTACCTAGGCTTTACCACAGATACAATCCTTTTTCAGCGCTGCTGTTATAAATCATCATCATCATCATCATGATCATCATCTTTGTATCTTACATTGTTTTGTATCTCTACCTTATCACATTTGCCACAGATGTAGTACAAAGCTTCAATATAAAAAGAATTACAATAATAGTCTATGAGAACAGAACAGCATAACTATAAGCGTTATTGCGTTAATTAACTGACTACTACTATTACTACCACCACCAATAATAATAATAATAATAATAAGAAGAAGAAGAAGAAGAAGAAGAAGAAGAAGAACAATGTTTTAAATCTGGTTCTTTTTTCTGTATTGTCCGCCTATGTAAATCTTTAGTGCCACCTAGCGTTGAAGCAACCATGCTTCTAAAAATTGCAAGATGTTTATTTTGATGGATAAATATTAGGTGTAAATTAGTAGTTAGAAGATAATTAATGATTAGGTCATTAATTCTGCATGTTTCTCTTTATGAGCATATTTCATTGATTAAATCCAATATTCCCAATTAAGAGATTGGTGGAACACAATTATCTAATTGTAGTTATCTAATTATAAATATATATAATTAGATATACTTATTTATACTAATTTCGATACATCTCACTCCCAGTGAATAACATCATGATTTGCATGGAAATATTCCTTTATAAAATTGTATGACGTCATATTGTGCGACACGTGTCGTAAAAATGTCACGACCGGAAGATTCTTGCCCAGTATGGCTGCCCCCTGTAAGACATGGGTTTTATTTTTTAATTCTCTGACGCTACATTATTAACAGTTAAACAATGCTTAACGAATTTGATACTGATGAAAAGTCTGGATTTGATATAATTATTCGTGATGGAAAGGATAACACGGCGCCATCGTGCCCACATGGTAAGGGATATTATTAAGCTTTCTCCGTAGCAGTTAACTGGGAATTCTGGCTTGGAGGTATCGTGAGCTACACGAAATAGATTACCATTATTGTAAGATGTTGATTCTCAGAGCGTCAGTGTAAAAGTTCGATAAGGGGATCGTTTGCTTTTTATCAGTTTTACCATATTTTAAGACATCAGTTTGTAAATTAGCATCACTTTGTGTTCTTTTATCGGTGCTGAAGTATAGTTGCATCTTTCCTCTCAGGTCCGACGCTGTTGTTTGAGAAAGTGTCTAAAGGAGAGGGAAAGGGCCGGAGGTTTTACGCGTGCTCCGCATGTCGGGATAGAAAGGACTGCAACTTTTTTCAGTGGGAGGAGGAGAAGGTGAGACTCCGTCCAGGACAATGTCCAACACTGCAGCAACATTGGAATATATATAATCCTATACTAGCAATAACTCAATATAGACATTAATTTATTGCTGCCTGCCACATACAAGACTTCTACTTTAGATGTCAGGCCCATGACTATCACGTATCAGCCTTTTCATTATGCAATTTTTATAATAACTGGTTGAAAGTTTATTGTTAAGACTTGGTAGACACGTGTTAATATTAAGTTTTAAGTTTTATATTTGTCAGTCATCAAGTTGCTTCAGCAAAGTATCTTTAAGTTTCCTTTAAGTTAATATTTCTTGGATAGATTTTATTTATATGTGAGTGTGACTTTAGGTATCTGAGGCCAGACTCCTTGCAAGAGAGGAGCAGAACCGATTGAAGAGGCCTCCCTTCACTCATCAACAATACTGCTCAAGGTAATAAACTGAAGTTAAGAATACCTTCCTTTAATAATGTTACTCATCCCCATGTCTGTGTTTTTTACATCCATGGAATATACCTGTGATTTTTATGCACATCTCTGCCCTAAGCGACCCGTAGAGGCAGTGACGTACACAGAGACCAACTGTACTGGATTCTGTCTACAGCATGTACATTTTAGGACTCGTAGAAACACATTTTTATTCTCTGAGAAGCAGCTTTCTAACTCCGTTCATGTTACGAGACTTGTGGCTGACCTGTTCAAATTTATCTTTCATGCAGTTACCTCTCATTTCCGTTTCAAGTGGACAATGGCTAGAAAACGTGTAATACTGACCCTGAGCGATGGGCTATGCCACTACGACTCTTTCTTATGCCTCTCTTAGGTTCAGAGAATTTGTTTCTCTGCCCATGGATGGGAGAAAGTTTTGCCAGGACTGTCAGATGCTTCTCCTGCCTGAGGAATGGAGTGAACACTCTACACACACAGCTCTGTCTAGTCCCATCACAGTGGCCCAGCTCAGAAGACCCAGTCTGCTGCTCTGCCCTTTGGAAAACAAGAAGAGTAACGCCCAGTACCTGTTTGCTGACCGGAGCTGCCACTTCCTCTTGGACATGCTGTCTGGTCTGGGCTTCCGGAAAGTTCTCTGTGTGGGTACCCCACGGTGAGTTCAAACTTATTTTGAGTACCATGAAGGTTTAACATTTTTAATAAAGAATGTTATTGTTTACTGTTTAACTATGTATAACCTCCCTTTAAAGGGACTCGATTTGTTTGTTGAAAAACACAAACCTCTAAAGTGCTCTAAGTTTGACTGAAATGCAAAATATCTTTGCAGTGAGAGACTTGAGGTACAGTTATATGGCTTATATCACAGAGACATCTTTGTTGGTTCAATGCAGATTACATGAGCTAATTAAGCTGCGGAACTCAGAGGGCAAGCATGAACCTGTGAAGAGTTTATTGCTGGATATTGATTTTAGGTAAGCTACTGAATGCCCTTCACCATTCTGCTTAAATGTCTCAGAGGTCTTCTGAGTGTTAGCATACACAGATTTATTAAGGACAGTTTACAACACAATTCGAGGTTATTTACAAAGCTTAAAATGCGTATTTTAATGTTAAAAGCCCTGCATTTTAAGGTTTGATCTGTAAATAAAATAGAATGAAACTTAAATTGAAATTGAAACATAAAACAAAAGTGTTACAGTGTACAAAGAATAAAGAATGTGGCAACAGTCCTATTTTTTCTAAATATAAATTGGCTTGTCATTTCCATTACTATTTCGGGATGACGCTGATGAAAGTAGTAGTGATATTACTCGTACAGTTTGACTCAGCCTTGCTGACTCTCATATTTTAGGGTCAAGCACCTCCATGTGATCAGAGAAGGAGGATTCAGTGGTAGGTCTGAGGAAGCGGAAGGCGGGATAAAGGGGTTCAGTAAACTGGTGATGTGCTCTGTCAAACACAGATGTAAGCACCGCAGAGAACTCATGCAGAAGTGACATAGATTCAGCATTGTAGAATGCGACTCGACCTTTCTCGTAATTCACAAACATGCCAACCCTGTCTGGTGCCCCTTGTCTCGCGGTACCGGGCAGAGCCACGTGCCGGTCGTTGTGCCAAGCCGTGAGCCGCCCATCCCAAAACTCCAAGCTCCACGAGTTCCTGTTTCGTCCCAGTTTGCAAACTTTGTCCCTCCCCTTTCTGAAAAGACTGCCATAAGCCACGCCCACAGCCCAGGCTGAGCAACAGTGTACATCAACCTCCCAGTAATGCTGGCCTGACTTAAGAGCAACAGAGCCCAAGGCGCAGTGTACTTGGTCAAACTGCAGGGGGTGCTGAGGAGCAGACACAGGAGGGTTTTCTGTTGTGGAGATGTATATGCCTTGGCCTTTTCCTGTCACTCTGATCTGTTTGTGACATGTCTCCTTATCTATCACCACCTCTGAGGAGTCTGTCAGAGAGAAAAAAAACCCTTTTAAAAACCTTTAGAGTCAGTCAGGTGCTGGTAGCTAGACAGACAGTGTTTTACATCGCTGGATATCTCAGATTGGACAGCTTCGGGATTTAGACAGTTAGGTCTTACATAATATGTATTAAAAATGATCCTTTTTAATCAGCTAACCAGCTTTTTGGAAGTTTTAGGTCTACCTGTCGTCATATCTCTAATCCCCTGATAACCCATTTAATTAATTGGTTAAGAGACTAAATGTGGTGACTTTACCCAGCAGTAGGTTCTTTCTTAACAGTTCAGCCCGCAGGTCTTTAGAAATCCTCCTCAGAGTCCTCAGAAGCTTCTGGAACCTGTCTTCATTTAGTCTTATAGCATGTTCAGCTTTTCCCATCTTCTTATGACAACTAGATAAGGATTAACATAGATTAAAACATGTTCCTATATCACCGCTAAGGCAGAACTTTGCATATAAAGCTGACATTTCTGTAGCTCAGAGAATGCCTTCACACACTGGTTTAGTCTCTGGAGAAGTTTTATGTGGTTATACATTCCTAAATATTGGAGAAATAAGTTTTTACCTGAGATTCTCAGGAAAATCCTGAAAAATAAAACACACTTATGTCAGAATTTGACAGAACCTTTTTTTTTTTTTTTTTGCAAAAAATATATTGGCACTGGCCGATTCAAGATGGATCAGAACAGATAAAGTTGAATCCAGATGGATGGAGGGTAAATATTGTATTCTTATCTTCATGTGTCAGATTTCAGCCTGACCTCCTGTTGGGACTTAGATCCAGTTTTCTCTTGCTTTCTCTGAATGTTGCTGATGTGTTTGTGCACCAGGTTCAGGTGCTGAGTCCAGTCCTGAAGAACCTTATTCAGTCTACTGCTGGTCTCTCTGCGTTCCTGCTCCAGTGAATCTAGAACCGCCTTCTCGTCATTAGCCAATACCACCCGCATGCTTTCAAAATGATCCTGCACTTGTTGCTTCATTGCCTCTACAGTCGTCTACGCACGAGAGAAAGAGGGAGAGAGAGGAAGAGAGGGAGAGAGAGAGAGAGAGAGAGAGAGAAAGAGGGAATGAGCAGTGTTAGCAAAGTAGATCTGTCATCCTATCAGCGTTTTCACATGGATGTGGTTCATGAAGAAAGTACAGTGCATTTTGAATTTGAAATGTATTCAGCATTCCTGAAAGAGAGAAAGAATGGAGCATGTTGCAGGGATGCCATTCAGTCTAAATGTTTGGTTTTCTGCAGGGTTTCTCACAGAAAGGTTGGAACTGCGTTGTTTCAGAGACTTGAGATGAGCTTCGGTTCTCTCTCTCTCTGCCTGCAGGTTCTCCAGCCATCTGCGCTGCCGCTCCTACGGGACCCAGTTTGAACACTTGATTAATTGCTTCACTTATTTACTCGTACGTTCATTTGGCTTTGATTATTTTATAAGGTTATGACTTTCTTTTTCTGGTTACACCAAGACTAAATTCCGTTACTGTCGACTTTACATTAACGTTACCTCAGACTGCTTCAGTGATATCTCCGCTGTCCTCCTGATTAGTTTCGGGGAGGGGGGGTAGGGCTGAGTAACTGGGGCTCCTGATGGGTCTGGGGGGGCCAGACATAGGTGCCCCCCTGCAGCCCGTTGAGCCTCTTGATCTCTCTCTGCCATGTGTACTTACAAACAAAAAAACGAAAACAATACACAAAGCCTGTAGAAATAGCGTACTCCCTGAACAGCTATTTTTCCGGCAGGACATTGAGTATGTGTCAATGACCTGTGAAGGTGAGTGGGTTTTACTAGACTGGAAATTACCAAAGTGCGGCATGTCAGAACATGCCACTTTCACATTGCATTGTACAATCAACTAAATCTGCTCTGTTCTTCCCACAACCTCAAACAGTGGAACTGTATTTTAAGTAAGACTGTGCAGTAGCAATACTAAAGAGACCTCTGTGTATCTCACCTGATGCTGTATCTCGTCTATATCGGGTCTGTTTCACAATATTCTATATTCAGACATTTTTAGTCACTACTCGTTTTAATAATCATTTCTAAGAGGTACGCTGCACATAGTACAGTATCTGACATTTGTCTGGTCACTGAATTCCTATTGAGTGACCATGCATATCAGAGAATGTTACTTACTGTAGTCGGTCTGAGTGTCTGTCTTAGTGTTGAATTGAAAGTGTCTGTTTGTGTTCAGCCCTCCTGTGTTATGAACTGGAATTTGTCTAATGCACGCCAGGAAAGGGTGTGTTAACACCAGCATGCCAAAGCCTGCTTCGCTCGCATCTCTGAAACGTGTCTTTTTTTTTTTTTTTTTAAATAGCTGGCTCTGTTGAAATTACTCAGATTCAGACTTGTAATACGACTATTGTGAAATGTATGCAAACGCAATGCTGAACTGACAAAAGTGACAGAACATACATAAGACAATCACATGTCTCTGTTTGGTCGTCTGTTCTCTTACAGATACTCTCAGTTTTATGGGCAGGACGAGTTCTGTCATTATAACATGTTCAACCATCATTTCTTTAATGAAGAGGTAATGGGATACAATCAACCCCTAATTTCTTTTGTTTGTTTAAGGCTTCCTCTCTGTCTTTCTGTCCGTCCGTCTCCTAATCCATCCTCTTTCTCTGTGAGCTTCATTTTGCTGTTGTTTCACTTATGTTTACCTTCAGCTAATTGCTAAAAACTGAAGCTGTGGTCAGGTAACATACATGCTTCTCTCTCCACCCCAGGAAGCTATCAAGGTATTCAGGGACTTCCTGTCCAAAGAGGAAGGAGCTAAGGTAGTGATGGTATCAGATCCTCCATTCGGTGGTCTGGTGAAGCCACTCTCCCACACCTTCTCTACTATCTCAGAGACATGGAGAAGCCTCCAGTCACCAGGTGCAGACTGCCAACCATCCTGTTATTGCATAACAGAAGAAGCACACATTCATACTAAGATGGATGCACTGACCTTAAAAAAATGTATTTAATGTTTTGAATGTGATTGTTCAGTCTGTGTAATCTTTTTTGTGTGTGTGTGATGATACAGTAACAGAGAACTGTAAAAACCATGCAATGTCTCATTTGCACTTTATTTATCGGTACTGTGTGCTCTTAGTGGTTGTTCATGGTAGACGCGCTGTTGTGTGACATTGTGGCTCTGTTCTACAGACTGTACTGTATCTGAGATGCCCATGGTCTGGATCTTCCCCTACTTTTTTGAGCCGCGTATCCTGGAGTGTTTTCCCTCCTTCTCTATGCTGGATTATCAGGTATTACACAAACACACAATGACAACACATCATTGACAGCAGCTGACAGTTTGTGTGAATGACGTTCAACGGAAAACATGACCGTATCCGTTTACTGTAAAACAATAGATAAGTCCTATCTTGCCACATTAATAAATGTGTAAGTAATGTTATGTTTATTTGCGTGTTCCAGGTAGATTACGACAACCATCCTCTGTATAAACATGGGAAAACTGGCCGTAAGCAGTCACCTGTTCGGCTGTTCACCAACCTCTGTCCCCGAGACATTGTGCTGCCAGAGGAGGAGGGCTACAGGTAAACATTCACATCACATGCATGTGCACACACACACACACACACACTCATACACACACATACTTGACATATTCAGATCTGCCATTGAGATCTGTCATTCATTCATGTCATTCATCTCTCTCTAAGAGAGAAATCTATCATCTTTTGATGACTTTTTGTTTTTTTTTTTTGTTTGTTTTCTAGATTTTGCTCCATTTGTGAGAGATATGTCTCTGCAGACAATAAGCACTGCCCAGAATGCAATGTGTGTCCATCAAAGGTATCAGTATCTCCACAAACATGGCTGAACATTTTGGCTTATTGTATCAGATTCAACAAAGATAGAATCATTGGCCAGTCTTTCTCTCTCTCTCTCTTTCTCTCTCCCTCCCCCCCACTCTCTCTCTTTCCTTCAGGATGGAAGACAATGGAAACATTGTGTACAGTGTGGAAAATGTGTAAAGCCCTGTAAGTGTGTGAAAAGATTCAACCCGATGAAATTCTTTCTCAGAAATCTCTATATCACAGTACTTAGCAAAATTATGAACTAATTACCACTTGTCTGTTATGGCAAAAACAGCTGCACCATTTATACAGTTCCAAGTTATTAATGTGTCTGTTATTTATTTATTTGTTCATTTATTTTTACCCTTTCTTTTTACTCTGCTTGGCTTTCTCACACAGCCTGGCACCATTGTTCCTCTTGTGGGCATTGTGCTCTCCCTGATCACCCCTGTGGGAGGTGTCAAACTGGCTGCTTCTGCTGTGGGAGCCAAGACCACAAACTCCGAGCTTGTCCCAACAAACAGTGCGTCTACACACACACACACGCACAGACACATAAACTCACACACACAAAGAAAAACCGAAAACCGGTCTTTAAGAACATGGCCTCCGGTCAGAAAGTTTCTCAAACAAACACAGCACATGTTAAAATCGCACAGTACCTGTGTCCTTATTGCAAAAAAAAAAAAAAAAAAGACTGTACAGGCAGCCTCAAAAGTCTGCTCAGAGAACTGTATAGAGAGCAGTGTCACAAGGTAGACACACACAATACAAAGCAGAACTGTTCTTCTGATTTCTTCATGTTATAACCGGGTCTTGTGTGTCGATTTGACAGGAGTGCAGCGGTGAAACGTGCCACAGAAGAAGCAGGCGGTACACCCGGCAGTACCAAAACCAAGAACAGGAAACATAAAGCCCACAGAAAGAAGCACAAATTCACATGACCCAGCACATCAGGAGAAACATGTGGCATTTGAGGCTGCAAAGAATCGCTGATGATTGCGCAATATTCCTTCCTGTTGCCAGAATGAGTCAAAAGCTTAGTTACTCCAGGACTGTTTTTAGGATGAATTGACTGTGTTAAACTGAAAGCAATTGGGTGTGAAGTAACGTGGAGAATACTTAACAGCGCTATTATCTCTGGAAAAGGGATTTGTGACATTTGGAATTATTCACAAGACCAGGACCAGTCACAATGTTTTAAGCAGCCATCACATGCCCCAAACAATGCAAGTTACAAGATGGACAGATCTTTTGATTCAGCATAATGAGTCGTTTTATAATCTAAGTTTCAGTCTTGTGTTGACACAAAATTTAGGTGCTTATAGAAGCAACACAGCACACTTCCTACATTTCCACTGCTAAATGAAGGTCTCTCAGCTGCTTTCTCTTCAGGGTGGTGTTTGAGTACGGCTCATTTGACACACGATTAAAAAAACACAATTCTCTTGCCTGTTCTGAGTCTGTATGTATACGCAACTTCTCTGACCTTTGCGGCAGTAACCGTATTCTCGCTTTTATAAGTTGTTTTTAATCAGTCATAGATTACTACACAAGGAGCCTTGACCTTTTGTTACCACCAAAATAAATTTCTGGCACAACTGTGTACCATGTAAGCTGTTTGAAAAAGCAGTTTTAAAATGCATTGAACGATACCATAACAAAAGAAACTGGTCAATTTATCTTGTATGTATATATGTATGAAAATTCTGGTGAATCGCTCTGAGCTGGTAAAAAAACAAAACAAAAACAAAAAACACGCTGCAAGCTATAAAGTGTAAAAACACCTCTTAGTTCCTTTAATGAACATATATTTGCTGTGACAATAAATCAGTACAGATAGTGACATTGGGTTCAATAGCTTTTTGACAGTTGACACGTCAAAGATGTCAAACAATCCTGAATGATAAACAGTCTCCACTGACTTTTGGGAAGCTTAGTCTTATGACACATTAGTAAGAGACAAAATTCTGGTTTACAAGTGTTATCAATAAATAGCAAAAAGACAATACCAATCACATGAATCATCTGCAACTGAATATTGTACAATCCCACCGGTTCATACATTCATACACAGTAATTAAAACTGATACATTCAACTATGTACAAACACAGGAGATTTGTCAGTGAATACTAAAAAAGGAAGACTTTAAAAATTATTAGTGAGTTATTAGTAACTAAAAAGCTCACTTTTCCCAGAAAAACAGACGAAACTCACTGGGCTTTACACACACACACAGCCACTCCTCTCTTGGTCAGGAATGTATCAAAGCCACATCCATGCAACGAGTTACATCTGAGAAGCAAATGAGCTTCTGCTTGTTTAGTTCAGCTTTAGTTTCAGAACACACTCTTAATTCGAGAAAACTAGTGTCAAACGTTATAGGTGATTAATAGCATTATTCAGATCAGTGCAGCTGGATAACAGCCTCTTATTGCTCTTCAACAGCTCCTCTCTTTCCTTCCCTCCTCTTATCTGAACTATCAGCCATCATGAAAACACCATCTCAGCACAAATAGTATGGGCCCATCCAGTTGTTTTTAGATTATAAACTCCTGGAATAAATGCTCTTTAAAATACAAGTTCCAAATTTTAACAGCTATATCTTTGAAATATGTAATAAATACTAGTATGTCTTTAAACTAAGATTGTTACGATCATATGACAGATCTCAGATCAGTAGAGTCCAGGATTTCGTATAATCTTGCTCTCCAAAATAACCTGTAGATTCAGAAGGGAGACTTCGTTAGTCAAGAAAGGGAATGTGTGTCTAACTAGGTGAAGCAATCTGGGATAGACACACAGCTGCTGTCTTGTTTGTGCAGTCACATGCTGCTTCACAGTAAAATCCAATCTAATGGTTCAATCCCAGCCATCACAGATTAATCTACAAGCCCGAAGCGGTGTCCTGTCATTTGCTGCCCAGTGACAACTGAATATCTTCTCCTGTCATTTGTTATTCCGCTTGTCAGTCACCCCGTTTCCTCCTGAATCCTCCCGTGTCTCACAGAGAATGCGATGAGTCTGTGATACATGGCGCCCAAGAGCACAATGGCGACTAAAACGATACCGCAGATGAGACTGAAGGCCCAGCGTGGCCCCAGCAAGGTGTAGACCTGAGAGACAAACACTGGCCCCAATGTCCTCGCACCACTACCCGACGCAGTCAGCCACCCCATATACACACCCTGCAAGCACACACACAGAAATATTTACTGGACAATGGTTTTACATTATTCTAATAACTTTTCCAGCTCCAGAGTGTTATGGGATTCAAACATACAAACAAGGTAAAATGTTATTTAAAGGTATTGTGTATTATGTAGAGACACTCAAGACAATGTTAGCAGAAAATGGATGTATCAGTTGTCACTGCGGTGCATTCTGTAAAGGTGGGTGAGAGTGAGTGAGTGAGTGAGTGAGTGTGTGTGTGTGTGTGTGTGTGTACCTGAGGCTTGGGTCCCAGGATCTTGGAGTAGAGAGTGTAGGACATAACGTTGCATGCTGGGTAGCCCACTCCTATGAGGATGTCAGAGGTAATGTACTGTGCAATGTGGATGGCAGGTGTGAACTGGCACCAGGTCTGGGCAGACGGGCAGCCTGTGGGCTCCACTGAAGAGTTAGCGCTGGGCGTGTATGCCAGTGATAACTCTACTGTGGTTTTGTTCTGGAGGTCTGTGTAAGGACAAAGGAGATGACTACAGGTATAACAGTAACACAATAAAGACTCTGGTCTCTCTTACCCTGAGCGCAAAATGTATTCATCGTCTGTTATTGTAATACCAAAACAATTCATTAGAGTGTAATTTTAATACAGAACAGTATGAAAGTTAGACATTACGGTGTATGAAAGTTAAATATTACAATGACCCCCTAAACCTAACTGATTTTGTCTGTTAGACAATGCACATTTATTATGTGTCCATAATAAGAGCCAAGGTTTAGACAAAACAGTCTGCTACATAGGTAACGCACAGAAAGATATATTAAAACTACATTACAACTAAAATCTTTTTTGATATACTAAAAATAAATTCCACCTTTTGTAATGCTTTTACTTTTGCTACACATTCCTGGGCACCTGGGTTAAACATTAACAACAATAAAAAAAATTTGAACCTTGACTCTTCAGGACATTGATTTGGACAATTATATAATGCTGAAGAGTGAACTGTGGTATGCTCTCTCAGGTTAACACAGCAGGCAGACACTGAAAAAGGTATTTGGAAACTGAAAAGTTGACCAATGGAAATAGCTCTGGATCAGCATGCTTACTGGGAGCTCAAAGGGTAGAGAGTTAAAGGTCAAAGCAGTGAATGTGTCCAGGGCAGAGAGGCTTCTTACCTGCCCATTGTATCGTAGGATAGTGATTCCCCCATGGCAGGAGCATAAAGAAACCGCAGAACACAATGACCAAGCCGCCCAGAAGAACCGGACGATCCCCAACCCTTCAACAAAGCAAAATTCACTGTTTACATACATATCGAGGTCTTGAAATAGGAGGATTAAACAAAGATATGACTGAAAGCTAGAGGAAGCAACGAGCCTTTATAAAGATGGAATATATGGTATACATGGGGGTACATATGGTTTGCACAATACATTTATACCACATAAGCCTGAACTTACTTTGCAGAAACTATCTTCACTGCAAGGAAGACCAAGATGGACTCAAAGCCAATAGCAGCCAGAATAATGCCATTGTACAAAACAGCCTGTTCTCTAGTCCACGCAAACATGTCCATGGTTAATGGGGTGGCTATTCTGCAAGGAGAGAGAGAGAGAGAGAGAGAGAGAATGGAACCACAGAGCCTAAACCAAATATAATTATGACAAAAAAATTATGCAATGTCTTTGAATATAATACTTTGATGGTTTCAGAGACTATTCGTTTTCAACAGTGTCACTTACGTTTCAAATACAGCAAAAATGAAGAGAATGACGAAAAAGAGGATGTTGGAGATAAGCACAGCAAACTGATCAATATCACCTTCGACTTCAGGGATCACAGTCACTCGTTCTGAAGAGAAAACAAAATGACATACCCCAAACTGACAAATTAATAAAAGACCTTATTAGATCAAATACAGAGAAATGTAATATCCTTTACTGCAGATATATAAAAAAAGCACAGGGAAAGACAAAAGATGTGTACTTCTTTAGATGTCACCCTATAAAAATATGTCTTTTAGTACATTCTTACGTTCTTATGCCATCTTGCCTATTTTTGGAAATATACTCAAAAAAGGGCACTTTTCCACTGGACTTTTTGATGGTCCTTAAAGCAGTGCGTTTGTTCTTAAAATGGTGAACTACCTTCAGAAACATAGTTTATGGCTCGAATCTGCTTCCCATCATCATCCACCTGGTGCTCCCTATTCAAAAACATCACAACGTACACAGTTACTTCACTTTCTGCACACATCTCTGGAGAGACATTAAGAGTTACATCATATGTGTCAAACACACACGTCAAGATTTTCCTCTTTAAATGAGTATTTGAAGACATGAACATTGAGATGTCCCAAAGAACTCAACTGATATTATTTAAAGACACAACATCAACACACATGAGCAGTTAACTGTTCTCCACAAATAAGAGAAACGGGTCTGGTGTACACAAACCAGATACAAAAGGCAATTCACAAAAGATCCGAACGACTGAAGAGTGATAATATACCTCAACACCAGAATGACCAACAGAATGTTAATGAGTCCAAAGCAGGCGGCCAGCAGAGCAGGGGCAGTATACATGTTAAATTGGAGCCAGATGATTTTTACATTGTAGCCTTTCTCTCCGATCACTGACAACGCTGCCTGCAGAGCTGAGAGACACAAGATATGTGAGGGATAATGTACAGCGAGCCAGTCATTATCACAGTCAGGGTTGATGCTTCATGTCGGGGTCTTGTATCACCCTGAAGGGGCTTATTTCGTTATAATGACCAGCTCGCTGTACATTATCCCGCTTATTACACGGCCACTTACAAAGGAAATCAGTCATTTGAGACAAAACATTGATTCAAAAATGAATTTATTGATTTAAAAATTATTTTATTGCTTCCGCTAAAACAAACAGCACCATAGCAACGGTCTGTTATACATAGCAGCAGTCTGCTATACAGAAATAACAGACCGTAGAATGCTATTATTGACCAATCAGAATCAAATATTCAACAAAGCCGTGTCATAAAGACATATAGCCCAACCACATATTACCATACACAAAGGAAAATATATTCTGAACATACACCGAGGGCAAAAATGAGGAAATCCAAACCTGGTCCCAGAATGAAGCCAAGGGCTTGACAGGCGCTCATATTAGCCATGGCACCTGTTCTCTCTTTCAGGGAGGTGGCACCTGCTACATATGACCTGACGACTGCTACATTACCTGCGCAACACAGACAAAAAATTAGGGGTGAATAATACATGCAGACATATCTCCAAGATTATTTAAAGAACAAAAACCAAGGCAGCTATTGAGAATATTTTCCACATTTTCTAAATCAGGCTAACATATTCATTAGTACTGCATACTAAAATACTACAAATATGCCAAAAACTGAAACCACAAACGTGTTTTACCTGCTCCAAAGCCAACCAATGCCCGAGCCATGAGCATGTGGTATTTGTTTTGAGAGGGTGGAAGGTAAACATAAGAGTAGTAGATGTTGGCCACTACATTGATGAAGATGGAACAGACCAGGGGTTCTCGTCGAGGTCTGTGATTGGACCAGAGCCCAAAGAGTGGTGAGGCAACCATTTGTCCCAAACTATAAGCAGCCACTACCCAGCCCAAGAAACTGGCATTTGCGCTGTCATCTATCTGAACACAGAGGGGGGGGGGGGGCAGGAACCGAGAGTGGTTTGTAGAAAACTAAAGCTAATTTATCGGAAAACCTTTGGAACACAATATATGAACTTCAGGTTTACTGCCTAAACTGCACTACTAAATGAGTCCTTCATTTAACAAGGAAAGAAGTATCATATAGCAAGACATTCAACATTCTGAGATATCACATTATATGTGCAGGGTGTAAACAAGCAGCAGAGCATAGACACTACTTATAACCCATTTCACTTCTGCTTTTTTGTACAGTATTAGACATGGTGGGGAGTTTTTAGCAGCTCTCCATGGCAACCTCTCTCTTGAGTTTTGATATTTATATGTCATGTGATGGAGAGACAGAGAGACAACTCCTTTACCTTGTGCAGATAGGGCCATATTGATGTGATGACAATAGTGAAACCTAAAAGAAAATATCGTCTCTGTCAAGACACACATTAAAAGACACTGCTTTTTTTCCTACTGTTACATTGTTTGGTCAATGACAATCTAATCTCTCCGATACAACCAAACAAACAACAAAATTAACCAGCAACAGAACATCTCAAGATTATGTAGTCTGGATAATATACTAGTCTATAATTTCAGTTAGCTAAATGTCAAATGCACATCTTTCGGAAGGGAGGGATACAAATTTACTATTTGCTGACAGTCATTAACTGAATATCCCGATCCGGTGCAAGCCGTGAATAAAACTCATCCCATAATGAATGAGAATGGTGATTTAAGGTGGAGATGTTAAAGATAAAGGGCTCTCACCAACACTACTGAGGAACATAGTGAAGTACATGACTCTAATCGACCTCCACCTGCTTTTGTATGCATCTTCTTCACTGTGTGAGAAGAGAAAAATTCCAGGTAAATGAGAATTCTGCCTGTTTACTGTCTGCATAGTTAATACACAAGTTGGGTTCGACAGAGCCAGATATGAATCCCGAACTTACTTGTCTACGTAACCTTTCAGCAATGGAGTAGTCTCCTCTGACTCCACAAGCGACATCTTCAAAATTAGTTCGTTGCTTTAATACCAGGATCCTTTGAACTCTAGATGAATGGAATGGTTCAGTTTGCCATGTTTGTACTAATCAAATTAAGACTTCGTTACAAAACTTCGCTAAATGGTCATGGTTAACCACATGAAAAGTGCATCGTTAAGAGTTTGCAGTCCATTAATGTTATCATCTACACAGCCTGAAGTCCAGTAGTGTTACTTATTGAGGACATACATAAAATATTACAGCTGTGTCTTTGACGGGGGCAGGCTTTCGCTCCCAATCCGGAAGTAATACCAACTACGCGTAAGAATACCTATAATGTGCAGTAACGTTACACTTGCGACGACAGAAGTTTCGGACTTTCAGGTTTTCAGTCGCTCAGAATGCTGGGAAATATCTTGCCAGAAAAAGAGTCCGGGTCAGACGAGCATTTTGATGGAACTCTCTGGAGGCTATAGCTATTGATTTAAAAAGATTCAGTAATAGATCATTCACAGATATATCCGTTATATGGAGTAAAGATTTCCACTCTTTGACAATATCACTCTTCAGAAATACATTAAAAATACAAATATAAGTAAAAGATGTCTGTCATTTAATGAAACAGTGAAACACATAAAATATCTTATTAGATAATACATGTGCAGCTAAACGCAACCATTTTCTCTGTTTTAATGATGATGTTTTTAATTCTGTTATGTGTATTAAGCTGCATGCTTAATTAGTGGCTAATACAATGTAGCCTTTGTAATTTTTGTCTACTGAAAGTTTTTGAAACTGCACCGATTGATACTAACGGCACTGTAACCATCTATAGGTGTATTAAAACGCAAAGTAACTATATGAAATTATTTATGACATTGTATAGGCCCACTAACTGTATAGACCTACTAACTCCTTAAGATATTATCAAAACCTGCAGATATTTGGGCCTGAATCACCCTTACAGCAAACAGGGGCATAAGACGTGCCATCTTAGTACTTTTTACGTAATTATGCTGTACGGCCAAGATTTCTAGCTTGTCCTGTGAGGAAAACAATAACATCTGTACCCCCAGTGTGACTTTGATGTCAAATCCTCATGAGATTATCCTTCTTTACAATCGTGTCTTTATATCTTAAAATGGCATTGCAAATTTATTAACACGTTCGTCGATTTCCTTTTATCCTCATTATTCAAATAATAAAACTTTATTGTTCTCAAACTTCACCTCACACTTATGTCGTTTATCAACATTAATGTAATCACCCCTTGTCTTGATGGTGTACAAGTTGTTCTTTTCTCAGCAACACATTTATTTATGTCTCTATATTTTAAGTATGCCTCCTAAAGCCTCTTAAGCTAGTATTTTACACTTTTAATTTTCGAATTTAAATTTAAAGTATATTATTTTCTGACAAGTGTCCTGAATTTAAAGACTACCAACTATTCTTACGTTTTGGTCGTTTTTGTGCTCCAACGTTCCCGCCATCAGTCTACTATTATTTTGAAAATTTTGTTACGTTTAGCTGTAAATGCTAATCTTCCGGGATTCTCCGTAACTGGCGCTAGTTTCACACAGCGTCGCCGGACTCACTGTATTCAAGACCCGGATGAATTAACGTCCCGAGTTGGAGGGGATTTCAATTTGACTCTAAACAGGGATTTCAACTCACAACAATGTGCACTGACCTACGCCTTCACTTCCTTGCAAGAGGAAGGTGCTGAAGAAACGAGGCTGTTCCATTTCTCTTTTCGAATGTTCCTATATTGTCCACATTCTTATGTAAAGGATAATGTACAGCGAGCCGGTCATTATCACGAAATAAATCCCGACAGGGTGATGCAGGACCACGACGCGAAGCGGAGGAGTCTTGAATCATCCTGAAGCGGTCTATTGCGCTATAATGACCGGCTCGCTGTACATTATCCCGCTTATTACACGGCGACTTTATAAAGAAATCAATCATTTGACTCAAAGTATTCATTTAAAAATGATTTTATTGATTTAAAAATTATTTTACTGCTTTCGCTATAAAAATGGTCCGTTAGATTCTACGGTTGGAAAGCTGCGTCCGTAGCAACCAAGGCTCGATTATGGACCGGGCTGCTGGGACCTGTGTCCCAGGGCCTCGGAATGCCAGGGGGTCTCCAAGCCTCACGTCGTGCGCCGTGTGTGGCCCAATGCCAGGGCCCTCAGTGCTCACAGTGCAAGCTGTCCACTAGGGCCCCTCGGCACCTACAGTGTTAGGGTCCCTGGGCCCCTACATGCCTAAAGCATGAGCTGACCACAAGGACCCCCAGGCCCTGCACCACTTTCAACGTGATGCCTCTTGATGCTTAAAGCGTGAGTTGACCACTAGGGCCCCCGAGCCCCTCAGTGCATACATCAATCGTAATACCTGGGCCTCTTGGTACATACAGCGCATGATTAAAATGAGAGCCTCATTGAGAGCTTATTAGCTAGCCCAAATGACACCAACGAGACACCAAGACACCACAATAGGAAAGCAGGGGTAGGGGGGCTCCAAAAGACATGTTCCCAGAGGCCTGCTTAGTGTTACAATTCACATTAAACTGAGTATTTGCAGTGTTGGTGAAGTGAGACAAGGTGAATGGGACTTCTTTGGGAATACCGATGTTGACTGTTCTGTCCTCATTCATCTCTATGCTTCCTTCTTGCTGGGGCGTTGCAGCTGACACACCTGGAAACACAATTGTTACTAAAGTTACAGTTGGTAACAATATTACTGTTGTCACGACCGCTTATCGCTTATGTTAGTATGTAGCCATAGGCAACAAGGAGAGGCGCTCACCAGATCTGCGGCCGTTGCCTGGATTGGAGGACAGGATCTTGCTCCTCTTTTCTCTATCTGTAATGGTTTGAGCCCAGTAGCTCGGACTTCTTTCTGTGGATTGGACATGGTCCTCCAGAGTCTATGATCAGAATTGCGTCCATAGCAACGGTCTGTTATTCATAGCAGCGGTCTGCTATTCAGAAATAACAGACCATTGAATGCCATAACTGACCAATCAGAATCGAGTATTCGACAACGCCGTGTAATAAACCTAGATAATATATGATTTGAATTCACTCTCAGGGTTTAGGGAGGGAGCAGGGAGTGAAGAAAGCAGACTTTGGAAATGAGACAAAGCTCTTTACAACCAGTCCATGCATTTGGCAAAATCAATTGATAACTTTCGTTACTCTCAGCCAAGGTGACAGGCAGAGTTTTAGATACAAAAGTAGTTGACTCAGTTATGCGTCTGTGTGTAGTAGGGGTCCCTCACTGAGTTTCTGATTTGTTTATCCCTCATTTACAACTTCAGGTTCAATGTTCCCTTCTTTCACAACCACAGAGTCCAATAATAAGCTCCCATCAGCTTCTTCTGTCTCTTATTTTCCTCCTCCCCTCAGTTTATAATATTGAAGGATAATGTTTTTATGGACAATGGGACAATTTTAATTGACATGACAACATAACTGACTATATTAATAGGTTTATAATACAAAAATTCTCCCCCCAACCCCCCACACAAGCACACACAGACACACACACAAATCCTCTCTGTCTTTTCTGCTTTGTCTCTCCTAAACAGCTCTCAGCCTGACAGGGCAGTTCCAGGGCTCTTCTGCAGTGTGAAAATCAAGGTCACTTGCTATGAAATCTCACAGAGGGAGAGCAGAGGCCAAATGAAAGGCAGGGAGGAGTGGTGAAAGAGGGCAAACTCATTTGAGAGTGATCGACTGTACTCAGCTAATGCATACTGTTCTTAAATATCTGTGTTATACACTTACTGCGGTTCCAGTATTATGTGAGGGTCTGTGAATTTACTTGGTTAGTTCAGTGCTTCTATATTTAATGCAGGTAGTTTATTGAATGAAATTGTAATACTTCCACTGACCAGCAGATGGCACAGTGCGAGCGTATTGAAAACAGGATATACTGATCATACATACAAACGCTGGCAATTAAAGATCCCCTCTGTGCCCTAGCTCTACACATACCATAGTTTTTGTCTTTTCACTGTAAACTTTTTAATGAAATTCCAATTGTTTCATGTTTTTAATGAGATTCATACTGTCTATGATTATCTGTAAATTTAATCATCTTTTGGATCGAAAGGGTATTTTTAAAAATGTATTTAAATGAGGGCTGTAAAAGAATCTCTGCATATGCGTGATACATTGATTTCACACAAAGAGAAAGTAACTGAACAAAAGAAAAGAGTATGGACGGTGGTACAAAGTGTAGGGCTCTCTGCTCTCTGCCTTATCCCAGCAACGAACGCTATTCAAAAGAAAAAGGCTTAAAATGGATAGTGAGAGAAACAGAATTTGATCTAAAGAAGAATGTAAGAATGTAAGTTTACTGCAGAGTGGTAAAAGCCATACTCCAGTCCTTAATCTAGAGATCACATTTTCTCCCTGCCTCCTGGCCCTGCCCCCCACATTTGGGAAGTGGGAACACAGTGCATCTCGTATGTGTTATGCCGTCAGTGATCAGTCTTTCCAACCTGGAAAATCAAATTTGAGCTCTCAGCTACCTGAGGACACTGCTCTCAACAGTAGTTGTGCAGTGCTACCCAATATCTGGGAAGCGTGCCCTTGCCTGACCCACATTAACCGATAGACCGATAGTTTGTGCGTGGGGCCTTCATTAAGACATTAGCCACTAGCACTTTGTTAAGAAAGGGTCCAGACACTTACTTCAGCCCACTGTCTATTATCTAATATCGTCTAGCACAACATGTTGTTGTCTCAACTGCTGAGGATAAAGGATTGCTGATGCAGAAAATGTTCTGGGCTCATGTGATGGAAGAATGATTCTCACTGAAGTTTTGAGAGATTGAGTTGCGTATTTAACTCCAGACCAGTATTAGTTCCTGTTTCTTTTACTTTATACAACTGTCTTGTTTATTATATAACCCACGGTGACTACTGTTCCAAAACAGGAAAAACAATTCGCACATTTTTTCGTTTTTTTCCTTAATTTTATCTTTGCTCTCTTTCATCTCCCTCCACAGTTGTGAAGAGTTTATAAGGTTCAACATGACACAGCTACACACAGTCATTACAATAAGAGGAAGGGGCGTTATGTGTGGAGAAAGTGCCCCCTCCTTGCCAGCCCAAAAGAGAAGTTTTGGGTTTGACATAAACAGTAGAGAGGGAAGACAAGTTTATAACGGCAGAAAAATAGGCTTGGAGAGTAGAGAGAGGTAATGGAGTCAAACGAACAAAGTTCAGATGACCTCAAAACAGGTACGTCTTTTATGGACCCTGTTGTTATGAGACTGTCTTACAAGGTGAAGGATTTTTTTTTTAAAAAAAAACAAACATATTTTTTACCTTAAAGTAAATATAATTTACTTTGTTCAGTCCATAGAGTGTTATTTGCAAAACTATGTTCACAATAAAGAATAATTTTTATAATAATTCATTTTTTGTGACTTGTGAATTAAGAAAGTCTCTGGACATGAAATGACTGTTTTTTTTGTTTTTCTTTTTGTTCCTTCCTGTTGTAGATTTAGTTGTGTGTGTATATGTGTTTGTCTTTAAAGGCAGTAATTACAAGCATTTCCACCTTTCAGTGTTGTTGAGATTCTACTTTATGTGTGTGTGTGTGTGTTTTTTCTAAATGAAAGACTGTACAAGGCAGATGAGGCCTGGAAGAAGATTGTGGATACATTTTGCTCTTTGTTGTATCACTATATCAGTTGTCAAAGGACTCCTGATTGCATTTACATTTTTGTGTGAGTCTGCAAAATTTATGTTATTCATAATTAAACCTACAACTCTCCTGTTTTTAATTACTACTTTTTTTTTTATTTCTAAACATATTCTTGACGTGTCTGTCTTTGTAAGGGCTTGACTGGTCATTTCCAAATGCTGAAATGTAGATATCCTCCACTTTGATTGAAGAATGTACATGCTTTTATACAGTGTTATTGGATGAACCAAGACTGTGTTTTCTTTCCTGAAGTGATGAATGCAAGTGCACCAGGATCACAGCATGAATGGGAGGCTTGTAGAAAGGAGGATGATAAAGACAGACAGATATTAGAATACCGCCTGGAACTCCACAGAATAAACCTCCTCCTCCAGAATATCACACATGGTACACACACACACACACACAAACTTTTCATGTTATTACAGAAAGTTACACATATTTCAATTTCCAAACTGTATCAGACAAAGTGTCTCCCCTTCTGTGAGTTTAAGTGTTTGTTATAAATGCTGTTGAAGTTGAATAGCTGAGCAGTGTTCTGGGCTGAAAGATTCAAATTCTTGTTTATGCCTGCTTGTCATCTAAATAACACTTGTGTGTCAGAGTTAATAGAATTCAAAATTCCATGCATTCTGTGTTCTTGCTGATTGGCAGATCCCAGGTGCCAGCTGTGTCCACAGAGATGGCACTGGTCATGGGGGCACTGTTACTATTTTTCGGTGGGATTGGAGGAGAACCGCAAGTGGGCGGAGAGTGCTGAATACTGCATACATCACAATGCCAGCCTGGTCGTCATACAGGAGAACAGAGAGAAGGTTGGGAAGCTTGATACTGATTTGATTTAAACTTGTGCGGTGGATAATTTCCACCATTCTTGTAGCACCTGTAGTTTTCACTAACCAAGAATAGATCCCTGGAATCATTATGCCATAGCGCCCTGAATAGATTGGTCAATTTTATGTGAAAATAGATTCACAAAATAGACCATCAAATTTAAAATGGTTTGATAAACTAAATGCAAAGATACTTTATAGCATCCATGTGGTAACTGGAGTTTGAAAAACGATCATTTGAAGTTCAGTTACGAAGAAAGTTTGATAACACAGTTCTTGAGAACTCTACCTTGCGACATTGCTTGTTAAATTTCATCAGCATTCACCTAACCCATGGGCAGAAGACACCTGCTTTAGACATGTCATAATGGCTCTTGGAATCGATAAACTGACCCACCAGACAATGGATTCTTAATCTTACATTTCTAGTTGCTGTGACTTTGAAGGGGTTTTGTGTATTGATATAAGAGTAATATAATGGCAGGAGTTTATCATGGAAAAGATGAGGAGGTTTCCAGTGATGCCTTTCCTGTGGATAGGACTGACTGATTTTCAGGAGGAGGGACAGTGGCTGTGGCAGGATGGGACTGCTCTACACAATTACACCGAGTGAGTCATTACATCAGTGGGACTGTGGAAAACTGATTCACTGAACTGACTCATTTATGACACAGCAGTTTGATGCCATAAACTCTAAATAAAATCAGACAGGTAATAAAGTACAATAAGGGTAAAGCCAACATCTGACGCTTTCGATTTGTTTTCTGTAATGTAACGTTTTGAAATTAGCTCTCAAATTAGATTTCAAAGTTGATTATTATTTAACGAGCAGGATAATGTAGTCTTAGAGATGTAGAGTGGATGTGATGGTGTTCGTGATTTCAGGGAATCGGTGCAGTGGAATTCAGAGCACAGAAACTGTGCTGATCTTCGAGGGGACGGCAGCCTGTTCGCTGCGGACTGCGAGTCTTACGGACCGTGGCTTTGTGAGAAACCAGCAGACAACCACATGTCTCAGCCCTTAAGCTGAAGATGGAAGTCTAAAGTTTTTGTTTTCAAAGTTGTTTCCCTGTGTCTAAACATTTATTATTTTTAATCAGTAAGGTCCGCATAATCATAACTCGCTTTTCAGTGAAGCTTAACAAGTAAGTTTATCAAGATTAATATATGTATACTGTATCTATATATACACATACATACACACACATACACAAACATACATATACATACATATATATAAGATGTTACTGTGCCTGAGTCTTGATGTTATTGACTAAAGAAAACAATTCCTTGGGCAAAGATATACCCAAGCCACACAGGGCCTTTGGCCTTGCATGTGTTACATAACGAATACCTTTTACCCATATCCAAGAGGAGACTGGTACTTCCTGGTTCTTCTGCTACAACCTCAGATTTATGACACCAATAATGCAATTGGCCATCTATCTATGTGTGAAGGCAAAGATTTTGTAGGGAAGATTTTGTAAGTGTGTACAAAGGCAAACAGTTATGCATGCTTGTGTGAGTTATGTGTTTGTCTCTTCTGAGCTAAGACCGTAGAGAACATTCTGCTAGGCCCCACAATATGAATGTCACTGACTACACTATTCACATTGCTATTGTGGGTGTGTTCACACAACAACATACAAGAGACCATATTTAGAGGCTGCTGTCACCTAGTGATATTGAAAAAGTGATATCACACATAGGCGTGTAACTGTTCAACAAACACACATACACCCAATCACTCACCAAACAGTCACGCATGCTATAGAGAAAATAGCCATTGCTCGTGATGTCTATAAACACTACCCACTGCCTTTCAGTTAGTTTCATGTGAACTTTATTAAAATAATATGCATTGTACAATTAAAAATATACAAATAATATTTCATCTTTATAAATATTTCAAATAGTATGTTCCTCTGTAAATTCCCCTGTAGTGTAATACAAGGTTATCCTCCTATATTTCCTAACTACCAGTGTCACTGGTGCTTGTAGACTGATCATTTTAACATCAAACAAAATCAAAGCTTGGTACCTCTTAATATACATAATGTCCTAATGTACATAGATTGTTTTTGTCTGTGTATGACATCTTTTTTGAGTATTATGAATTAGTCATATTATCAGAAAACAGTAAATCTCTCTTTGAAAATTATTGTAAGGTAATCTGCACAAAACTGAAATAAAAGTCCTGGATGTGTTTGCATGTGATATTTGTTACAACTATGAGGAAATTAAATACAGTATCAAGAGGAAGAGCAGTAACTTTGTGTGCTATTGAAATGACCTGTCATACAACACCTACATTATCTTATAGTTTATCGAATATATAGGCTACATTAAAAGTGCAAAGGTTCAGCTTATATAAAAATACACAGATAAACAGATAAACATACATCTGTTATGGTCGATCTTTCCATGAGGTTGTGATAAAAGGAAACATCCATCTTTTTCTACATGAGAGAGTATCTCTTACTGTACGCACAACTGGAGGGGACCTGCCCATCATGGTAGTGGGTGGGATAAAGTACAGGAAATAAAACCGACTCAGGCGTGCCATGGATCCACTGAATGGACATTTTGGATGGCCTGTGGGTGGTGCTGTGCAGTTGGTCCGCCCTCTTTTTATAAGCAGCCAGTGGTTTTGGGTGAGGAGACGGTGATAAGGGTTCTGCCATCCAGCGGAGCAAAGACTGGGTAGAGCTTCTCGCGGAAGTGCCCCGTGAAAGTGAATACGTGAGACTTGTTTTCGGCGTTGTAGAAGGAAATCTGGCCCTCCTCGTAGTCCAGATAGATGCCTAGCTTGCGAGGCACCAGTGTGACTGGCAGCGACGTCTCGGGATTGGTGCAGGCGTAAAATTGCCTTGTGCTACGCCACAGGGTCCAGTAACCCTTGGAGGGGCACATTTGGAAACGGCCCTTTCTTGGGGCAGAGGCACTGGTCATCCCCACACGCCAGTAACCGTTGTTGGCTAGGTCCACCTCCCAGTAATGCCGGCCACTCACGTAGCCCTCCCAGCCCAATACACAGGGCCAGCCGTCAAAGCGCTGTGGACTATAGGGCAGGTCCTCCTCCTTTAAGCCTTCCTGAACTTTCTTCTGGTCTTCAGAGAGCTGCAGCCATGGGTGATTGGTCATGGGGTCAAGTGTCACGTCCTCTGTGGGACAGAGAGAAAGAGAGAGGGAAATGGTGAGGAGTAGATTCAAATCATCACTCCTGACAAAAGAAAAAAAAAGAACTGGCTGAAATCATCATAACTCAAGCGAAAGACTTCTGTACACAATGTCAAGGTCAAACATTATGTCAAATAGGTCATTGTTAGTATTAGTACTTAGTATTAGTTTGACTGACAGAACTAAGTTTAACAGAACTATTTCTTTCAATATTAAAAAGTAAAGCTTGAGGGGACTACTTACCAGCTGCACTACAGACCCAGCTCCACACTGCAAAAGATCAAATACAGCTTGTTAAAAATGAGAAGTCACACCCTCTGATATTTTGTGAGCAAATGGAAATCTGAACTGATGTTTGTAAAAGATGTAAGAGATTATTTACCTGATTTGGGGATATAGCGTGGAGTGCCTATTCAAGTAAAAAGGCCAAAGATAAAAATAAAATTAAAAAGCTATACAAGGTATTTCAAAGAACAGTTCCATTCCAGCAAAGTGAATAAAAATGGGACCATCTTAACTTTACAAGCGAATTTCATTTATAATATGTATGAAATGTATAATCATATGAATGTAGCATTATTCACCTGCTTTCCAAGTACGCTGTTTGGCTGAGAGCCACATCTGTGAGACCATACCCTTTAAAAAGAGACAAAATATTAATATCCTCTGTTGGCACAAAGACACTGATTTGAGTGAAAAAAGACCCATGGTTTTATTAGCCTGACTTGAGCTTGACTTATTAGTGATTAAGCTTACTTGAACTTTTGTCTCTCACTCTCTTTTTTTTTCTTTCTTCCTTTTTTCTTTTCTTTTTTTATATAAATTTACAGTCAGCCATGTTCAAACATACGTGTATGGTTATGCTCTAGATTCAGTTCCTAACTCAGAGGTCAAATGTTTACATGATGTACAGTCTATACCCATCCATACATACATGTAACCTGATAATCTCTATCTCATATGTGGGTCTGGGTCTAAAGGGTAAGACAGGGATGACACGTTCATTACTTCACAGTTTGGCACACGGTGTTCTATCGCACCTTGACCCCCATGTTTTATCACACAGTTTAAAGTTTAAAGCATCATAACCCAGTTGTTAACAGGGTGAAGACCATAAAAAAGGATCTTTTAAAGTTCAACGGCATATGAATATATGGCGTAGAGGTGAATGCAAATAGCATGTTATATTTGTATATCAATGTGTGTGTTAAACTTATGTTACTGATAGTGTTTACTTTAATCACATAACTGCATTTCATTCATTTCTGATACATGCTTTTAATTTTTTTTTCACTTTTTTGAATTCTTTTAACTCTCTTTTAACCCTAAACCTATATTGATTTATCTGCAATATGTATTGCTGCTTGTACATCCCAAATGAATTAAAATTACATTTAGTTTGTTATGGTTCACTAACCTATGCTATTTACTGTAACCAGAAAGTTAAGTTCAGCTTTAGCAAAGCCTTATCTTGAATAGATAGTGATGATCTACATATCAGAAGAGCATTGACCGCTTATCTACAGAAAGTGGGACCTTTGGCTTAAGCATCTCATTATTGCCTTGGACGGGAAACAGTGGGTTGTCTTGAACCGTTGTAAAAACTTCACAAGCCAGCCGATGGTAATTTCCACTCTGACAAATATTCACTCCCTTGTCATATATATCCTCTATCAGCTTCACACCATATACCGATCATACACTCCATTATGAAAGTCAACCTCATTTTATAGCTTTCTGGCAGCTGTTCCAGTATAAATGCTGATTTTATAATACTTTATACAAGTTATTTTCACCTGATGTGACAAGATTTCAACATGTCCTGGCAAGCTGCACCATCAGTATGTTACTAAATGCACTGATCTTCTTTAGAATTTAGTATTGTGTGTGTGTGTGGATGTGTGTGTAAGCATTATGCATATATGTATTACACACCTTACATACATAATTTTTTATATGATTACAAAAGCAATAGTAATATAGTACTCAATGAGATGTATGTTCTCCCATTGAAGTTAATTATTTCCTCAACTGAATCTATTAAATTACTGCGTTCAGTTCTGAAACTCTACAACAATTCACAATCAACAAGCTAAGTCCATTAGTGCAATAAGGAAAGTCTATAACTGTAACGGTTAATAAGTGCTTCTTCAATCAAAGCTAATAAACTTGCTTGAGGTTTCTTTTTCTGTTCCACGTATTTCTGTACACAACACAGTTCTTACCGATCATAAACCTAATCTCCCAGTTTATATAATTTGTTTTACAGTTTTGATGTCGCCATCTTACCTTGCTATCTTCGTTTAGGAGGCACCATGTGATGAATTCTAGCAGAGGCATCAGGTTCATCAGTCTCTTCTTCTTTATACCCAGGAGACGCAGTGCCTGGGCCAACTCATCTCCCAACATGCCACAGCTCTGTAGACACAAACAAAGCAGTTTACACTCAGCTGCTTGATAGTGAAAGATAGTACTAGATTCAGCCTTCTTCAATCTTTCTGGCGACCTTAAGCATCAGACTGAATGTTCTTATTTATTTCACGTTGGCGACAAGAGTTTTGCACATACATAATGTTTTTCTCTGAACTTTGTACCACAAATCAAACTTAACCCCCCTGACTCCTCACCTCAGACACACTCTGCAGCTCCTTGGCCCATTCCATGATTCTTTGCTCCACTATCTCATTCTGTTCCACAATTTCTTCTGATTTCTCTGTGTGATCCTGCTCAAATCTTGTCTTCATCCAAGGACTGTCTTGGCAGAGCTGGAAAATGCACACACAATACTTTTTCATCTCAATGCAGCTCAGATTAAGATTTCACAATACTCTTTCATCTCAATGTAGCTCACATTAAGATTTCACAATACTCTTTCATTTCAGTGCAGCTCAGATTAAGAAAGTGAAACTTCAGTGCAGGAAGTTCAAAGTTAAATTCACTTCTATCATACTTAGTCAATCATTTATATCATTAAAACTCAACTTTCCTTTCCGTTCCCACGTCTCTCATGGCTACATTTGGAAGTTCAAACTGAGAAAAACAATATTTTGGATGCTGGTGTACAAGCATAGAGCTTTGACAACATCTTCCATTTTTCTCATGCATCCTGCCTCACCTTGTTCACACTCTTAAGTTCATCAGCCCACTGCAGAATGAGTTTGCGGCTCTCCTCCAGGCTACGTTCCACACGGGGGTCTGTCTCATGTTCTGCCACCCACCTGCTCGTCCCCTCACCTGCATCATTTGCCTTTTTTAAAAAAACAGACACAAACAAAAAATATACTTTCTTTTATCTAAGTTACATAGCAGAGAATGATGTGAATATGGTGACCTTTAACGAAGTAAAAATGAACCTCAAATGAAATGGAAAACTTTAGGGGGTCACTAGAGCAGAGCACTAAGTCCTTTTCTCTGTCCTTTTGCTCTCTTGGCATTTGTCCTAATCATTGCTATCCCCGCTCCCTAACCTCCTCCTTGAAAATGACCGTGATTGGCTGACATAATACTTTGACTGACCGGGGTGCACCTGAGCAGAAAATCAGATCGCTGATAAAATTTAATCATAAGCTTTTCCAGCCTCATAGAGGGTGGATATCTTAATCAAACATATACAAGATAAACAGTTGCGATAGTAAAGATTATCTATCTATATAGAGGCAATAAAAATATCTGCTCAGGTCTCCATCAAGTCTGCACGCAACTGCTTACTTGCCAAGCCTTTACCAGAAATGCTTCATGAGCCATGACACTCCAGCAAACACAGTATATGTTACTTGGCTTGTTGTAACTAAATACTGAGGTTACATAGTTTATAAGACAGTCTCTTTATCTAAAGAAATGGATTCAGTTGTCATGTTCTCGGCATGTTGTTAAAACCTGCATGAAAGATAAGTTGAATTTAAAAGACTCATCAGCAGAACTAACTAAAATGAGTCAAAAACAAATTCAGATTTATGTTTTAGTTATCTCAAGTCAAAAGCTGAATATGGATCAATATTAATTCAAAGGGTTCATGCCTATATGGACACACATTTAATTTCCAGTGGAAATTCAGTTGATGATTTGCAAAAAAATTAAGGAAAAAAAACATTGTTTGTTTATTGATGACGATATTGCAAGTATTTTGATACATTAATACACATATTCAAGCACTGACAGGCCAAAGCACAGAGACATACTTGTGTGTATACCACTGACTATAGAAGTCGTGAAGAAAAGAGGAAACATATTTCTAGGACACCAAAGAGATAATCCCCGCAAAAAAGAACTTCCTTATGCTCCCATTTTGCATTTGGACTTAAAGCTATGCAAACGAGGTTAAAAGTTTTCAGTGCCCCAAGCACAGCTCAGTCTCATGAAGCAGAATTCTGCTTTGTCAGTAACCTTTCTATTAATAATGACCGGCACAGTGACAAAGTTTTCATTAAAACTGTGTGGATACCCTGTGTTTAATGGTTCTTGATGATGATCAGTGTTTGTGTGTCTGTTCAAGTCCTCATCCATGGTAATTATCTTATCTTTTTCTTTTCCTTTCTTTGGCGGTTGTATTCTCTCCCCCTCTCCCTTATGACTGCCCCTCTCTCTCTCTCTGTCTCCCTGTCTCTCTCTCTCTCTGTCCTTCGTCTTCTTCTCCTTCTATGTTCTCAGTGTCTTACCTTGTTACAAACTTGGGCCACCTGTTCTTTCCAGTGGTTGATAAACCGGATGCACTCCTGTAGGCTGCGGAGATCTTTTAGGCCCTGCTGACGCTGCCTCTGCTGCAGAACACACATGTAATACTCTTGTATTAATATATTATAGGTCAAACACAAGATTTTTATATCAGGTAACTGTGCATCAATCAATTGCCAGTTGTAATCTTGTAGTTAGCCTATGGTTGATACCATTTATTCAGTGATGTCACTTAAACAGATACCTACAGAGCTGGGCTCACAAAGAGTACTAAGAAATAAAGTATGAATCAATTCATCTCTCTCTCTTTCTCTCTCTCTCTCTCTCACACACACACACCATCTTTTGACATGTATGGTATACAAATACTGATCTATGTGATTCATCTATATGATTTGATATCCATCTGGCATTAAATCCATCATTGCTTTTGTCCAGCTGTTTTGTGCAGAGGACACTAAAAAAACAACAGCTGTCTCGTATTCTGTCTTTTCGTAAGCAGTGACGTTTAAACTCAGGCTACCTGTGAGCGCGTGGAAGGGACGTTAGTCTTGAAAGGGTTACTTGGGGCAGAACTGTGGACTTGGGCACTCTCCTCGGGGAGAGTCCAGCGCACGGCTCCAATGGAGTGGCTCTGACTTTCCAGATTTGCCAGAAGTTTCACCTCTGGAGAGAGAGAGAGATGGTGAGAAATTCAGTACATGGAATGCTATGTTTCTCTACTGTCATAACGGTGTCTCTGATAAATTTAGCATATAAATGAAACTTTTGGATGTATGCTTTCAGATATATTAAATATGTTTTGATAATAACAATAATAAAGAAATCAAGCGTGACAGACATTTCATAACAAATTAAGTCTAAGGACTACTCAGTATTGAAAAAATATACTTTTAATATGAAACTATGCACTCTAATACAGTTCCTGTTTTACTTCCTTTTCTTTCCTTATTTTATCTATGTGAAACTACGCATTCTATTATAGTTCCTGTTTTACTCCCTTTTCTTTTCTTATTTTATCTGTGTGAAAACTATGCACTCTAATACAGCTCCTGTTTTCTTTCTTTTCTTTTCCTATTTTATCTTTTTTTTTTTTTTTTTTTTTTTTTTTTACTGAGCAGCATTGGCAAAACAGACAGAATAAATAAATAAATAAATATTCTGAACATACTGGGATTTCTTTCTTTGAGGATGCTTTTCATCTTGAGTTGCTTATTGAGTGGCTCCTGTTATTTAAAAAACAAACAAACATTTAATACATGCCACACGTCACCATCATCCTACATACAAGCCAGTATAATCTACTAAAGCACTGGAAAGCAATGTATATTATACATCAGTGGTAAGTTTACTCTCACTATGAAAAAACTAACAAACATCCAAAAATAGGGCTGTTTTTTTAATAAAAATATTCTAATCAGTTTTCATCTTCGAGCTCGTTACAGTAAAAATGAAAGGAATCAAAATCAAATCTGTGTATTTTACTGTATATTGTGTTAGAAAAAAACTATGCTAAATAATGGAGCAGTAGCATCATTTAGATCATTACCACCTGTCCATATACAATCAGAAAGAAAACTAAAATGATTTGATATTAAATATGAAGAGGTTGCAGTCTTACCGTGAGTGAGTGGAGAGACAGTGTGTGGTCAGCGGTCGCTCGTGAGACTAGACACTGAGCACGGCACTTCTCGGGTTTTTGTAATATCCTGCTACAGCCTGATCTTTGGACTTTTTTATGACACTTGTCGGTAGAGCGCCAGAGGGGGAAAGATATGGGTAACGCTTCCCAGAAATCATAGCTAGTGTTTCCAGGGCAGCAAAGATAAAAACAAACATGAGATTAAAATGAGCCGACATTAACAAGGGTAAAGTTGAAACTGCTATTTATCACACGTGTGACGCGGCAATGTGCAAAGTGACTTTTCATAGATTATGTCACATCCTAATACTATCCTAGTTTTAAATATTCAAATGCAAATAAATAAACAAATAAACGTCCTGCATCAAATACATTCCAAACGTAGCAATGAATCCAACCCAGATCCATGAAACACACCTGGTCCAGTGTCTTTTTGCACAGTGGGTTGATACAGTGATGGTCCGCTTTGATTGTCTGAGACAAGCATGTACCAGAATGGGCCCGGCTCCACCTTGAATATCATAAAATCTGGCCCAGATCTGTAAGTCAGGTTCACATCTGGCCCAAATGTGCCACAGGTTCATTTTCTTCCAGGCTGACATTAGTCCAGCTTCACCTGAGACTCCACCATGAATGCTGTTGCCTTTGGCCTCAGCTTGCATTAAAAGGTGGGGAAGGGGCAGACTTCCACATATCCAGTTCTGAACAACCGCTGAGAGTGACACAGAGACAACCCCCTTCTGGCATTCCACACACAAATATCACCAACTGAATTCATGTGGACACCCAGCCCAGCTGAAGCAGCAGAGGCCTGGATTCAAGCCCAGGCCACTGGGGTGATGGGCTAGAGCATTTCCCCCATGCCATCCAAGCACACTTACCCACTTGCTCACATACTTCAATACAACTCACAACATGAGCATAGACCTGGTGGATCTGGAGTGCATTCATTCCACAGTCGGCATAAATGCACTCTGCGCAACCGAGGTAAGTGCTGAGGTCAGAATTGATATGGAGTGAACTAGGGCTGAACGATTAATCGATTTCAAATCGAAATCGCGATTTGAAACAATGCGACTTGCAAATCCCAAAAGGCTGCGATTTAAAACATATGTTATGGAGAACGTCTGACCCAGGATTTAAACTGTGCTGACAATAGTTTTACAAATTCATTCTCCTTTTGTGACAGTCATGCTCACCAATCAGAAGGGACGTACTCCTCATGTACCAATCATGCTCAAGAAGTGACACAAGGCGACTGTGTATACGCCAACCCCCGCCCCCCCCAAAAAACGCGTGAAACCCAAAGATAACGTTACATTCGTGGTGCCTAAAATTGGCCTCTGCAGAGCCAGAAGCAATGTTGGACACTTTATTATTAGTATTATTATTATTATTATTATTATTATTATTATTGTTATTATTATTATTATTCGGCTATTATTGTTATTATTTCTTTCTTCATTTAACTTAACACAGTCACAGGTTCTGTGATAATTGTTCTATGTTCGATTGTTCTATACCAATTAAATACACGTTGGAGGCAGGGTTTCCGCTAGGATTTTTTTCTTGCAGGTCCGGTGTCCGGAAAGAATTTATTTTACTGGACAAATCTGAAACTTACCGGTCACGTTTCAAAAAGTCGATGTTACAAACGCAAATATAACGTGCACCTAGGGTGACGAAAGAATGTCAACGACCTCAAATTAGTTACTACTTAATGAACAGTAAAGATTAAGCAGAACAAACAGTAACGATCGAGCAAAACCTCAACATCAGCCGCTAAAATATAGGCTAAACCAAACATCTGCAACCTTTAATATCTGTTTAAAAACAAACAAACAAGCAAACAAACTTAAAGATGCCAGGCCTACATGGCATCAAATGCAGCCTATAGACTACCAGGTAATATTTTATCTTCTCCCTTTTTCATTGCGGCAAAGTTCTCTGCTGCCGACTTGAAATCAAACGTGTCCAATCTGTCTTTGTAGCTTGCAATGAGCACAACTCTCTCCTCCTCCAGACACCTCGTTATAGCCGCGTTTTGTATGAGCATTATTACCGGACATTTTGACCGGCAAGTTTTTGATTTATAATTTTTTTTAAAATGAATTTTACCATGCAAATAGCGGTAATTACGGTAACGGAAACCCTGGTTGGAAGCCATTCATAAATTCTCATCCTTGCATTAGCATATAGAGCAGTTAATATTTTGATGGTATCTCATGTGGTAATGCTACATCACATGCTTTAAATCTAGTGCACAGTGAATATTGAACCGAAGCTATCGCAAATCAAATCGCCATCGAAATAGGCCTATCTGTCACAAAAAAATCGCAATTATATTTTCCACAAGTCGTGCTGCCCTAGTGAACGCGCTCCGGCTCCTCAGAGTAGTCCGGACTGACAGTGTCATTATGATCCTGTCGACAAGCCCTGGTACGGATGCATAATGTGCCCGGATTTGTGCCCAAACTGTAGCTCGGATTCGCAGAGACGCAGATGGATCTGGCTCAGGGTCAGCTGCTTTGTGGAATGTTTGTACGTATATATCAGTAAATATTTTATGAAAGTATGTTTTCATTAGATTAATGCATCCTCAAATCCTTATATTATATTACAACTGCATCATTTTGAAACGTGTATTCTAATACTTAAAATATCATGGAACATATTTTAGAGCTGTAGTCAAGACCACCTTTGTCGAGTCCAAGACAGGTCCAAGACCAGGACTAGTTGAGACCGCGTCCAAAGAGGTGGCGGCCCAAGTCAAATCCAAATGAGAGAGAGTATGGTGCGCAGTAAAAGGACGGGTCTAACGTCCAGAAGACACCCCGAGTTGGGATTGAATTATTTAATTTAATACTAAAAAATAATACGTTATATTTTGTTAAACTGGCTGATAATATAACTAAAATATTATCACAAACGCTCCTGAAATGAAGAAAATGTGTTCCGAGTTTCTGTCTGTACAATGCTGGATGGGTTTGACTGACATCTGTATTAGCCAATTAACAAGTTTGGTTTTGACTTACAGTTCCAGCGATGTAAACCTTCAACAAGAGATAGCAGCTTATTTTCCACCCCTCACATTCGCATATTTTAATTGCGGTCATGAAAACTTTACTGAGGAAATCCATGTGCACGTTTCCATTAGCTGTGTTATGCGGGTTAAAATGTATACTCTCCTTAATGCCCGTTCTGGGTGGATTTTGAATTAATTAAACCAATGCCCGTTTTCTGAACAAGCTCATACAATTAAGTATTTTGTTTTGAAGGAGTTACTGGAGAAAAAACAATAGCCTATATATGTTCTAAAGGCAGCTGGACTCGGTCGAGACCAACTAGAACATTTTGCGAGACCAGTGACAAGACCGAGTGCAATACACATACCAATGAGTCCAAGAAAAGTCCGAGACAGCAGAAAAAAACGATGTTTTAGAAATCACTGATTTTTTGTTAATATCATACATTGCCATAAGACAAGCACAAATAACATATAATGTGTCGTGTATTTATTAAATGAACAAAAATATGTTTTTGTAACAAATAGGTTTACCTCGGCCCAAAAAAGTACTATTAAGGTTTTACTTAATAGCCTATGTAGAAGCCCAGCCGGCATTTCAACGTTTACTCAATGTTGAGTCAACGTCATGGACCAAGGTTGAATCACCGCTGAATTTTGATTCGATTTTGAAAATCGAATCAACGTTGATACCGCGACATTATTTCAACGGCTTATTTTTCAACATGGGTGAGGGTATAGCGTCTTCCAACGTCTTTCTATAAAGAATCATCTACAGTAGGAATTGAGTTTTATTCTCGGCGTGAAGTATAGTTTTGTGTATTTATTTGTATTGCAGTGCGATGACAGTCACATATTCACAGATACAGTGTTTTCAAATATATATATACATATATATATATATATATGTGTGTGTGTGTGTGTGTGTGTGTGTGTGTGTGTGTGTACAGTTACCGTTAACAAATATTTATCTTATGGTAAAAGAGAACAACTATTTTTATAGCTCTGGCAACATTTCACCAAAATGGTGAGGTCCCAAATTACTATCTGTAACATAAAAACTTAAAACATAGAAACATATCCCAAAAACACCAGTAATCTACCTCAAACAAGTTGTCTGACAACAAACAAACAGTGAAACTTGCCCAACAGAGCAAAAGGGGCGGGGCCAGCGACCACTCTGCAATATTATAACCTAGTTTGCAATTGGATCAACATGGCAATACTGTCTTAATCAGGAATTTACTGTGGGTTATACGTCATATGTTTTCAGTGTAATTGTTATATGTAATGCAACTTGCTGTGCATAACTTGCAATACTGCTATGCCTATACTATAAACACAAAAATAAACATCTCTAAATAAGTCAGTAGCAAACCTTGAACGTGATCAAATGAGACTCCCTGGGAAAAGATTTTATTGCACTTTCCTAAATAAATATGAGGGAAAGGCGCTGTTACAATTTTGTTTTGCTTATTGTTGAAGACACTGTGTTGATTCAACGTACAGATCATTCAATGTTGAAATTTCAACGTTGATTTATAAGTATTTTGTTAACATTTCTACAACTATTAGCGTTAAATGTTGTTTCAGTGTTTTTTCAGTGTTGAAGCAACAGCTGACATTATTGCAACCACATTTCAACATTGAAGGTTGGTCACTACCAGCTGGGAGGCTTTTGTTTGCCCTATCTCTTGTCTTTTTTTCTATACATATTTTTTTTTTATTACAGTCACCTAAAATTTTGCTAATCCTGTGTGGTGAAATCTTAAGTTTGAATTATTTCTATAAATACTTTATGAAAATAAAATGCAGTGCTGCCCATTAGGAAATGTGTTTAGCTTTCATAAAGACACTTTTTGTGTTTAATTCCATTTATGTCAAAAGGCATAAAATTGTCAGCATTTCATGTTTGGTCAGTTTTGAGTCGTGTACAATGTCTCAGGGTCTCTTACACGTCTCAGTCATGCATCAGTCTGTGATCAGTGTTGAACTTTACCCTGGTTATGCCGACATTATTAACTAACCCCCAAGGGCCAGCCTGTCGTTCTGAATGAATCAGAAATTATTAGTCATATAGTATCCTACCCTGTCTCAGGTCACTTCATCATTCTACATGTTCCACCCCTCAAATGTAAACAGTTATTTTGTTCTATGTCACCATGATTCATTTTGATTCAGCTGAGTGGTTTCCTTAAGAATTTGATGGGGGTTTTTTATAATACTGATGAAACTGAAAACACCTTGGGAAAACATAGATTCTAATCAAGTTGCCATGCACAGCAGTAGGGGCTCTGACTGCCTGTTTGGTCTAATACCCTGATACTAATCAATCACAGCATTATGCAAGGCTGTCTAATAGCTACAGTACTGCTCAGTGATAACATACCAATCTGTGGGTTAAGAAATGGGCCACTGTCATTTTCTTTTGGGTCAGATATTATTTTATATATCATGTTTGCACATGAAGTCATGCTTTTCTTCTTAAGGCACTAACAATGAACTTAAAGCTAAGTGGTGTACATTTCTTAAAATGGGTTTATACTTGATGTTTACTGTACCATATTTATTATTATAATGCAGAATAAAAAGGGAAACTGGAAGCAGGTGTTTTTTTCCATTATTTGCTCACATTCAAATCTCTTTGGAAAATGAAATACAACTGATGAATAATTCAGTAGGTATAATCAACATTCTCCACCCATTTATTGGACTGCTTAAGATTATGAGTGAATCATTTAACAGTTTCGATATGGCATTACATTAGCTTATGTAACCTTGTACTCAAAGTTACAGAGACCGTGGATTCTCTTAGGCACAGGTGCCAACAGTCTCTTCATGATAAAACATGGAAAAGGGTGAGGCTGCTGTCTCCCATATAAGGTAAATCACCTTAGGTTAATGCCTATAGAATAATCTTTGACCAAAAAGAGAAAATAAAACACAAGTCAAGTGTGGTGCATCAGTTTTATTTTATTGCTGTGGCATCAGCTGCTAATAGAACAGTTCCAGTCATCATTAAACAAAAACAAGCTGTTGTTTTTTTTGTTTAAAAAAAATTCTTTATTTGACCATGTAACTCACCAAACCCTTGGTGTGTGTTTATAGCTTAAGCTTTATGATTTATGGAGTGAGAGCCACAAAGATATGGCCTACTGGTAAACAATTTACATTAAGGCCACACCAGGTCTTCCCCAATGAGAGTAATCAACACTAGAGAATGCAGAGTCATTCAGGAGTTGGATTCATCATTGTTAGTGTGCAGGGATGCCGGTGGAAATTTGTGAAGTGGACACAGGGAATGATATTGTGCTATTACAAACCTGTGTTTTCATTCGGGGGTAGCTCATTTTCCCAATGAAATCATCAGCCATTTTAAGGGCCTCCCTCTTTTCCTCTGCATTGGCTCCACTGCCTATCAGTCAAAAAATATCAGAATATGTTGGGACTTAGAACTCATACAGTGATCAGTTGATCTATGATTGAGAGGGTTGGTAAAAATACCATTTGCTACACAAAGATCCAAACAGGCCAGTTTACCCAGAACAATGAAAGTATGCCATGATAGTCACCGGTCACATCCTGTCTCATAAAGCAAATTAATATATTTAATCAGAATTTGCTTCCTAAGCTTGTAATACTTCCTTCTAGGTGAACAAGACTGTGCTTGGCATTCCATGGCCCACTTCTCTACTTTCATTTTTAGGAGTGTTTTGCTGACATGCTTCATGGTACCTTGTAGAGGGAAGCAGAGCTTGATGCATCTGCTTTGCTGTCTTCTTCTGGAGTGCTCTCTTTCAGTTCTGGCATTGGTCCCAGCACCTGTCAGTCAAATAATTAAGGAATCCAGAGAACATCCAAGACTTAAAAGATGACGATCCTTTGTACAAGTCACAAAGGTTTTGATCACGGTGTCATGCTCTGGTCCCTCTGTCTCCTGTGTCCCCTTTTTCGTTTGTTCTCCCTCTAGTGTTGGGTCTTGGTTCTGTTTTCACTGTTTTCTCTTGCCCCCCCCCCCCTTCCGGTCAGTTTTTGGTTCAGCCCTGTTTAGTCTTCGTTCAATCATTGTTCTCACCTGTGTTTAGTTTGCTATACCCTGTTTAGCCTTATTTAGTTTGATAAGTACGCCTTGGTTTCCCCTGTTTCTTTGTTCTGGCATTGTTTGTTTGGAGTTTTCATCCATGTCATGTTCAGTTTCTTGGTTCACATTTAGTCTCTTGGTTTGCCACAGTCTTGTACTGGAACTCTGTAAGTCTTTGAAACTCTTGTGTTTACTTTAAATAAAGAACACTGATCTGCATATGTATCCAGCCTCTTTCAAGGAATGTGACACATGGGATATGTAATTAAACTTTCACTCTACAGGAACCATACAGAGAAGATATAAAGAAGTAGCAGCAAGTTTAGTACTGCTTTTGTTTCAGCATTCTTTCATTATACATCCACTTTAATTCACTTTGAAGGACTCTATACATTTAATTAAGTGATATGAATCTCCTATGTTTTGCCTTTCATCGTCCCTTAGGTTGTGACTAAAACTATACTGTAGCTTTGTAATGTGAAGCGTATTAAAGTGAGTGAGTGAATGGGGCAACACGAGAAAAGAAAAAAACATCATAGCAGACATCAAAGAGGACAATATAACCCTTTTAACTGACATTATATTAAGATAAAACCACACATTAACCAGCCCTAATCTTTGACCAAAAAGAGAAAATAAAACACAGAAGTCAAGTGTGGTGCATCAGTATTATTTTATTGCTGTGGCATCAGCTGCTAACAGAACAGTTCCAGTCATCATTAAACAAAAACAAGTTAAAAAAAAAAGAAGCATTCTTTATTTACTGTGTGAAATATCATCTTGAATCAAGCTCTGGTAAATAAAACATTTTAATGGATAGAACAGACCTTAATTATCACTGACCTAACTCATCATTCTCAAAGACAGCGGCAGTGACTGAAGCTTTGTCATTTGTGCCCTGCCTGGAGTGTCTGATGTTTTTTAAGTGTGTATGTTAATGTCCGCAGTCCTAATGTAACAGTGAATTACTAAACACTTGGCTTTATTTTCCGTAACACTACACATTTACAGCATATGCAAATCCACATGAGTATGCTGTTGCATCCTCATTGCACTATTGCTTATCCTAAGTATGCTATTGTACAAAGAATCTCAAGACATTTTTCTGTTCTGTGCAAATGCTTAAGCCTTCACAGGACCACTGAGAAAAAACCCCCACAGAAATGGCTGATTCTGAGATCCTGTGATTATGAATCATCTTTCTGACTGTGTTCCCTGCTTGCTTGGAGAGAATGATCCATATTTGGGACATTTGAAAGGGATGTTTAGTTCCAGTTTTGGAAGAACTGCTTGAAAATGACGGTCTCCCGGCCCTGTGGTAGAATCTCCACCTGCAAAGGAGTGAACAAGACAAGTTCAGGGGAGCAAGCATTTAAGAGGTGCTACACAGTGCAACGGTTTCTTTGCAGAGGAGTCAAATGACCAAATCCTCCTCTAACAGAGTGTTGAATGCCAAGTTTACAGATCAAGTTGGGTCCCATATGAGTGTGGCTGTAAAGAATGTATCAGATTTATGAGGCTCTTAAATGCTTCTTGTTTTTTTCACAGAACCATGTTGCGTGATTGTTGCTACAAAGAGGAGTGATGATCCACTATCTATGTGACCATATAACTCACCAAACTCTCGGTGTGTGTTTATAGCTTAAGCTTTACGATTTATGGAGTGAGAGCCACAAAGATATGGCCTACAGGTAACTTTTACACACAGGTCTTCCCCAATGAGAGTAATCAACACTAGAGAATGCAGAGTCATTCAGGAGTTGGATTCATCATTGTTAGTGTGCAGGGATGCCGGTGGAAATTTGTGAAGTGGGCACAGGGAATGATATTGTGCTATTACAAACCTGTGTTTTCATTCGGGGGTAATTCATTTTCTCAATGAAGTCATCAGCCATTTTAAGGGCCTCCCTCTTTTCCTCTGCATTGGCTCCACTGCCTATCAGTCAACAAATATCAGAATATGTTGGGACTTAGAACTCATACAACTTGAACTCATACAAAAAGAAAAAATCTAGGGCAGGTGGCTCTCTCTTACCTTTCCATACAAAGATCTTTCCATTGGCCCCATTGTCCAGGATGAAGCAGTCATCACGCACCAGCAAGTCCTTGGCAAATGGGCTTTTCTCTGAGACTTTAGTTAGTTTCATAGATCCCGTAGCATCAGACACCTGCAGAGAAACAAACATGTCTGATTCCTCAGTCTTCAAATTGTAACTCATAGTATATGTTAGTGATCAGTTGATCTATGATTGATAGGTTGGTAAAAATACCATTTGCTACACAAAGATCCAAACGTGAAGGCAAACAGAACATAGGTTGCCTTATTCATTTGGGGAGTAGAAATCATTGACTAAAGTCATCTAGCTCATTAATTCTGCAGTGTTCACAAAATGAATTGCAATCCAGAGACATAATGTACCAACTGGATGCTGGGTAAAATGAAAGTATGCCATGATAGTCACCGGTCACATCCTGTCTCATAAAACAAATTAATATATTTAATCAGAATTTGCTTCCTAAGCTTGTAATGCTTCCTTCTAGGTGAACAAGGCAGCGCTGTGAGTGTTTTGCTGACATGCTTCATGGTACCTTGTAGAGGGAAGCAGAGTTTGATGCATCTGCTTTGCTGTCTTCTTCTGGAGTGCTCTCTTTCAGCTCTGGCATTGGTCCCAGCACCTGTCAGTCAATAATTAAGGAATCCAGAGAACATCCAAGACTTAAAAGATGATGATCCTTTGTATGAGTCACAAAGGTTTTGATCATGGGATACGTAATTAAACATTCACTCTACAGGAACCATACAGAGAAGATATAAAGAAGTAGCAGCAAGTTTAGTACTGCTTTTGTTTCAGCATTCTTTCATTATACATCCACTTTAATTGACTTTGAAGCACTCTATACATTTTAATTAAGTGACATGAATCTCCTATGTTTTGCCTTTCATCGTCCCTTAGGTTGTGACTAAAACTATATTGGAGCTTTGTAATGTGAGGCGTATTAAAGTGAGTGAGTGAATGGGGCAACATGAGAAAAGAAAAAAACATCATAGCAGACATCAAAGAGGACAATATAACCCTTTTAACTGACATTATACTAAGATAAAACCACACATTAACCAGCCCTCTCTATTTCTGGGTAGCAATTTGTCAGTCTGTCAAACCGACTGACTTTGATTCTGGATCATGTCCAGGATATAAGCTTGTCCAGAGGTTCAGTCGGTACCTTAAGCATTTCCGGTGTCTCCTCTCCCTCACTGATGCTGGTGATCTTGGCCTTGCCGTGTCTGTCTGTGTCCCTAATGAGAGTGGCGATCTCTTGCACCTTCTGTTTCTCAAAGATGTTCGCCTGGGAGCCAATCCACGGCACTATGGTCTGGGGAGTAAGTGCCGACAGAGGCATTTATGTGTATGCAGGTATAAGAAAGCATAAAAGACTATCTGCGCTGAACATGACACATAGATGCAGACGATGCACGTACCTCTCCCAGGTCGAGGATGAAACAGTCCCCTTTGTTGAAGCTCTCCCAGCTGAGCTCCACTTCTTTGGCTCGGATGTTCCTCTTGCCTTTGATCTGATACAGCCTGTGAACTGGCCCAGAACCTGACTGCGCCCTTCTGAAGCCAGATTCTACACCTCCTTCCTGAGAGAAGGAAGGAAAGAGAAAGAGAGAGAGAGAGAGAGAGAGAGAGAGAGAGAGAGGGAGTGATGGTGACAGGGATTCATTGTTTCATATATCCCTCTATGCCAATAAGTGTTGAAGATCTGCACATAAAACATGCATGACCAGTCAGAAAAAATACATGGCTCTAATCATGATTATAAATCTCACGTGTACAGGATATGTAAATATCTAAATTTGGTATCAGATAGTATCAAAGTAGGTCAGTCACAGACAAGATAAATAATTTCTCTCTCAGTGTCTGGCACCAGTCCTGTCTATTGTAAGATGATATGACTTGTCACATCAATAAAGCAATTGAGTGGCAGGAAAATATTGGTTTGCACTGGAAAAACAACACTATAAACTGGTCAAGCAGATAAAATAGCCTCTGTGCATCAGTGCAGTTTGCAGGTGACTTGATTTGACTCAGTTACCCATAATGTAGCACTCATGACCTGCCACCATTTCTGCTGATATATCTGTTCACTAGAGAGAAGTCTGATAACAGTCAAACACAACTGTACAGTGAAGGACAGGAAAGAAGACAGGAACGTGTGATGTTTTCATTCTGCAATACTTCTTAAGTTTGTCTTAGATGACATGACACTAATGAACACCCAAATGACACCTAAATCATATACCTATACAGTTCTGACAAGCACCTCACTGTCCATTTGATGTTTCTGAATAACACAGTTTAAGACAGAGTTAGGTTTGACACATAAACACATTTCTGAGTCAAGAAAAGGCCACAGCAAGATATGGATTGACAATCAAGAACGAAAAACTGTGATACAGTAATTAAAAGAAGTTTTTTACGCAATGGGCCAAAGTGTCTGTTTTGTCCCTAGCTTTCGCTCACTGTGGTGGAGGAGGGGAAAACAGGGGTGGGGGTGAGGAGGAAAGTAGAAGGTAAGAGGAGTGGCCGTAGTGAATCAGCCAAAGATAGGGAACTCCATTACGTCATTGGGATGTTGACAGAGACTGTAGTAAACTGCTATTATTACGTTAGCAGCCAATGCCTAGTTTTACTCTCCCAAGACCAGATGTGCCTCACCCCCCTCTTAAACCTGCAGTCATTTCTAGAGAATGGCAGAAGAAAATGAGAAATCCCATTTGTATGTACTTACCAATCATGTGACCTTCATGTTTGGTTCTCAGCTAACACATTTAGATATATGTATGTCAACTGGTATTGTCAAATGTCTACAATGCTGAAATGAGTTGAAATGGCTTGAAAGTGTTTTTTTTTTTTTTTAAGTAATGTTGTACATTTGATATGTAAAGTTGTTATTTATAGTCTGTGTTCTATATATATATATATATATATATATGTGTGTGTGTGTGTGTGTGTGTGTGTGGGTGTGTGTATGTATATACCTTATAGGTAATCCCTCGAGGGAAGAGCTTCATGAACTCTGGTGACTCATAACCCTGTACCTGCCTGTGCTGGATCGGGTCTCCGCCCAAAAAGTTATCGAGCTGAGTGGCCAACATGGCACAGGCAACCTGTTCATCACGAGATGATTTCTCACCTGGGAGAGAGAGAGAGAGAGAGAGACAGGTGTTGGTCATGGAAGGACGGATGAGTAGGGGGGTGGAGGGTGCAGAGAAATGAAGGGAGGCAGATGGAAGCTCTAATGGGCTGTATGTGCTGACAACTAGCTTAGTGTTACCTAAGCACCGGATACATGCTGAGAACAACAGAGCCACGGCAACCCTGTCACAAGCCTAAGTAAAAGTTTAATGAGTCACACTACAAACCTGCTCTTCCCGTTTTCCCCCTGCCACTCACCCCCTTTTTATCTCTCTCTCCCTTCTCTTTTACTGTTCTCCCTCTATGTCTCTTTCACTTCTTCCATTCAACCATGGTTTACCTACGTTCATCTCAGTTCATGCCCGTCATTTGGCTTAAGCCATTCGATCAAAAGCTTGGATTCTGTCCAAGCAGAGAGCAGACGCATATTCATGCACATGCACAGTTTGTAACAAATTTCACTGTTACTCGAGGTATGCATCAAACATATCAGCTTTAACTGAACTTAGTGCAATTTCATGAGTGAGAGCAAAGGCAGGAGTGAGAGTTCATAAGTGTTTGATGAACGCAGCTGAATTCGTATCTCTGTTATGCATTCAGAGATACACAGCTCTGGCCTTTTGTCAGAATCCGAACACATGTTGCCGTGACAACTATGCTGCCCTATTCAATGACTTGTGCTATTATCCATATCCATATCACCACTGGATAAACTTTCCTGTGGTACTTACATGTGACATTAATTAACGTTGTGCTTTCAGTCCAACCCCTGCTCCGCTTTCTGTTTCTCCGTAACTACCACACAGAACAGGACACTCTCTTACTTCACCCTCTGGCGTAATTAGTAATAACCTTCCTCAGCTTTCCACTGAGCCTATCCTCATAACACACAGCAGCACAGTGCTGAACAATAACAAGGTTTAATATTAGCCGGTCATTAGTCAATTAATCTCCATTTGCCACGTCTGCGAGCAGTCAAAGATAATTAAATAAGAGGGCATAGTCCGGATTAATGTATAGTGTATGATTGATTTACGGTTAATAACTGACCAGTTTGTTATAAGCCTGATTAGGATAAGCGACTTTGAAAATGAATTAATGAACTGACTTGTGAAATTTTTCACCTGTGTGTTGGTACAACTGAACTTATCCACATTCTACTGTCTCTATTTCTCATTAGTAACAAGTGATATTCTGCTCTGTATGGACAGTATGATACTCTTACTATTTGTGTGTTAATGGAGTCTTATAAGTAACTCATGAAATCTTTATCAGTACCTAATTGTTATTGTGTGATCTCTAGTCTCCACTGTGCCCTGGTTCTGAATATTCAATATCATAGGAAAGACTGGTATATTCATAGCACAGCATCAAACACACATGCCGGAATTCATGAATCTTTTCATATCTAATCGGTTAACCTTCTGTGATGCATTGCTGCTTCATGCATAAGACCATTGCAAATCATTCATGAGTTTTCTCTGCTGTTGATTCTCTCTTTAGCAAATTAAAAAAACAAAACAAACAAAAAAAACCCCAAACAAACAAACAAAAAAAAACGCTTTAACTGTTGCACTGACCAATCCACATGTGAAGGTCGGCCCCTTGGTCCCCCCTGTGGTCCAGCACCAGGTAAGAGTCCCCATTGAAGAAGGCCCCCACCTCAGCTGGCTCCAGAGGAACAGCTTTCATCTTCTCCACCCGCCAGCATCTCAGGCCTGGCTGTCTCACCTCCTCCCCAAACTGGCCCGGAGCTGCCTGGAACGGGAGCATTCTGCAGCGCAGAGGGAGAAACATACATACATGTGAGGTCAGGGAAGGGGGGGGGGGGGGTTGACCTTAAATGGCAACACGCGGATAAAGAAAGAACAGACAGAGAAACCCACGAGAGGAACTGATGCTTTCATACGGGCGCACCTGAGAAACAATGATAACTGACTTAAACCACTGTACTGACGAAAAAGAAAGCACGATTATGCTCATGTGGTTTGGCACATGCCATCTCCAGCCAATGATGTGATGGTGTTTGTGTCCGTCCCATTGAGATTTCAATTTTGTATTTCAAATGTGACCATGTGAATTTGAAGGAAAGGTTCTGCTTGGTGACAGATAAGTTCAGATGAAGTTAAAGGATGACTAAACTCCTGCTAAACTCCACTTAATCAGAGAGAGAACTATGAGAGCAGGTGATATGATGTGATGATCAGCGAGAGGAGGGGGAGGGTGAAGAGACTCATAAAAGAATTTGACTATCTAAACTGTCTGTAACAGACAAACAGCTGGGAATTCCCTAATTATTCCTTCTGGAAGAACAAAACAAGAATTTAACTTTTTCCTCAAGGAGTAAACAAAAGAAAGAGGAATTAGTGGAGGTGAGGATCACGCGATAAAAGCTGTGAGCCTGAGGGCATGTAGAAGTGACCAGACCGGAGGATGTGATAACATGGTACGCTCGACCTTGATAAGAGTCTCTCAGGGTGAAGAAATCGG
>NC_044499.1:37638314-37718314 GCF_902362185.1 Chanos chanos | reverse complement strand
ATGTTTAACAACACTCAGTTTGTCACACTTTTCTGTTGGAGAGGGAAGGTTATGGAGGACAGAAGAAAGATGCTGACCATCGACATACTGAGGTGTCAGTACAGAACCACATCCCTTTTTTTAGCAGTTGCGAGGAGTGAAGCAGTAATACAAAGGTGGTGAAGACACTTCTGTGAGTCACCGGGAAAGAAAAAATCACACAACTGCAATCTTGTCACGGCTTCCCCATCTCAGTTCCTACTGACTAAAATAATAAAGGACTCTTGCTCCTGAATCACAGTGAATCATAACTCTCCCTACTTAGCCAATCAGGATCAGCCAATGCATTTCACAAAGGCTCATGTGACCACCAGATGTACTGGATTTTTTTTACCGACACTTTTTCTCACACAGTATAATACATATACATAAATCTAACATAGAATAGGTTTTCACTCACCCTAGTGTTAAAATGAAAGGCTCTATGATTCTTTAGGTTTATGATTCTTTAGCTTGCCAGCTGATGTTTTCAACTGGTGGACATGCTGACCTATTTGGGTGCATGTTACTCATTGTACCTGAAAGATACTGGTCATTTACATGGGTGTTTGTTCACTGGCAGGGATAAAATAGCACTGGTGTCCAGGTTCCTCATACAGCTATTGGTTTTGTGGAAAAAATTAAACTCAAGGTTTGATGAAACCAAGTTTTACATGAAACCAAACTTCTTAAGCATTTACAAACGGGCTAAGAGTTTGTCTTTTACTCTGGGGCTAAAAATAAAAACAGGTGCATTGTATTATGTAACACAATAATTCAGAAAGCAAATTATCATTACACTTTGTATTTGCAAATTGCTCTTTCAGAAACCCACAGTAACCTGAATCAGTGGTTACTGAGGACTTTGTCATTTTATGTCATTTTTATGAGACACTATAAGGTATGTGTTGTGTATGAAACATTCTGCTCACTCTTATGCATACGGTGCATTGCATGATACAAACACTCAATCTGGAAAGCCTATGGTATTATATATATATACACACAAGTTTCAATTTAATTTTCTCTCCTGACAAATGAATTTTATTAAGTTTGAAGAAAACTGGACTCAGAAGTGTAGTAAATTTTTTTATTCTTTTTGTCAAGTCAAAAACAAACAAAACAAATAGATACAGAGATTGAAGTAATCAGATTGATTTCTATACAGTGGCAATTTCTCTTAATTTAAATCTTCCTTTTCCCAAGACCCAGTCCAGTTTACACTCAAAGAAACCCTGTCTCACCATTTACACAGTCTCTCTCTCACATACACGCATACACAGGCACACACACACACACACACACTCATTTCTACTGGGAGCCTGGACATTAACTGAATGAAATACACAGAAACAGCTTTGGGAGTGAAGGCAAACTAGGCATCAGAGAAAACCATTAGTCTGTTTTTATACAGTGGCGTTAGCAATAAACCCATCATCTCTCCAAAGGAAATTAAGGCCTTAAATCTAAAGCTTAAACATAACAGGTTCCGGACAAGGTCATACATCCGTCAGTTACACCCCCTCGTTTCTGGTTTATTCAATTAACTGTCAGTTCATAAGGGACACACATGCGTTAGGGCCAGGTTGCACCAGAGTGGATCATTAGTCTATGGAGCCCATCACAGTCCCTTTAGATTGACCATTTATCCCGGCTCCAGTTTTACACTGGGAGAAACCTGGTTACTTTCACGGCAGGCTCCCAGTAGCATACAGTATCTCTCCCGCCCACCCCAAGCCCCTTGTCACAGGTACACAGACACTGGTAGAAAAAGGACAAACACTGATTTGAGAAAGACTCAGGCTAGCATTTAGATGAAGGGAGATGGACTATATGGGGGGGGGGGGGGGGGTTCAAATAAAAATAAGACAAGATATGAAAGAGTTTGGATTTGCATCGGACACCTGTTGAAACATAAAAGGTGTCTTGGTCTGTGGACAGAAGCTTTTGCTCATCATTTATACCACCTATTCTTTAGTGGGTAAGAGGTTACTGAGCAGGTTAAAGAGCAGCTCAAGGAGCACACTCCCCACCCTCTAAGAAAAAAAAAAAAAAAAAAAGACACACCTTAACCTGAAGCTCAGACTATCAGAGCTCTATACAGTCCGCTCAGACAGCCAAACAAGATGGTCTTTGCTGCCCCCACATGTTGAAAGCATGCATTGTTTTTCAAATCCACCACACCTTGGACTAACCCTCAGCTCTAGCTACAGAGCACTGTGTAACGCATGTAACATTGTGTAATAGCACTGTTTGAAAGGGTGGAAGGACTCAAAAAAAAACCCCAAAAAAACACCACACACACATGGAATTAAACTCCCCCATCTTTGACTCCTTCATCCAAAAGGGAAGCCTGAATGCAAGCCTCCAAGAAACAGCCTCACAAAGCCAACAAATGCAAAACTTGGAGGAAAAACAAAAAAAAAAAAATCTGTTCATTGTAATTCACACAAAAGAACTGTAGTTTCACTTTGCTTAAATAAGTTCAACAGTGACTCCAATAAGAGAGAGAAGGGAAAAAAAAAGAACTTATACATATTCTAGTCAGTGACTGAAGAGATGCTGAAAGAGAGGGAAGGGGTTTCAAATTGTACTTTAAACCTAAAAGCTGATTAAAAAGCATCAACAGGTGCTACTAATGCACATGAACGACCAGTGCACCCAGGTCTACACTTTTCCTCCCTAGACCATTCCTCGGGGGTTGGGGGTAAGGGATTAAGAGTCATCAAAAGTCTCTTTATAAATTTGAACCTCACCTGTAGTCACATAAATGTGGTGTTAGGAATCATTGTTTCTGTTGGTGTCTAATTAGACTGTTATTAAAAGCTGCTAGTGAAGTTTGAGGGCTGTAAGGCTTGCTACGTTTGGGGTGGTGTACAGTGGGAAGGGGGGGGGGGGCGACACCTTTCTTCAGTTCCTTCATAACATGTCCATTCTTCTCCCAGGTTCTGCTTCCATTAATCTAGATTGATCTTTTGAACGCCAATCATAAATTGGTTTTTGTCTGCATTATCAAGACCACACACCCCCCCTCACTTGAAATGTAATTTTCTTAAAAACTTCAACTTTTCAAAAACAAACTGTTTTGCTCAAAAACAGAACATTTTCAGGAACAAGCTTTCACTATATCCAGCTTTCAACTGAAAACCCACCACATTTTTTTTCTCTCCACCATTTGTGGACAATATTTACAGAACAAAGAACAAAAGGAGGGGAAAAAAAAATCACCTCAGATACGTTTCAGTAAAATATGTCAAAAGATCTGTGCACCTCAGTCTATTCCATTATAGTGATTCCTATTCAAAGTCTCATTTAAGCTTAAATGCTTTGCAGATAAATACAATCCACTGTTTTGCTTTTTGTTTTTTGTTTTTTTGAAGGCTTTTGGCAATACTTTGAGCTCTCACATACATTTCCTTTACATCCAACACTGAATTTCAAAGAGAGAGAGAGAAAGAAGAATGGGGAAATCAGAGTTTTGTTGTGTTAGAATCACACAAGTTCCCTCCGTTTCCTCCAATAGTGGGGCGAGTTACTATGTCGTAACACCCGATGAAATTAAAAACAAAACTGTCTATTCAAGAGGCAGCCATTTTCTGGCCACTAGTTCAAGTCTATGAAATTCAATAGTAGTAAATAGAGAGAAAGAGAATAGAAAGAACCCCTTTGGATGGGAAAGGCTAAGTAAGAGTGGTCCAAGAGGTCCAAAAGAGGGGCGGGGAAAAAAAAAAACAACCAAAAACTAAAAACAACAACAAACAGAAAAAAAAAAAAAAAACTTCACGTGGGACCCCAGGTGTCTTAGCCTCCATTCCGAAAGACAACGATAATGACATCCCCAGCAAAGAGGGAAATCCTTCAGTCACATGTTCTGGGGTCAGAGAGTCAATCTGTGGGACAGAAGAAACAGAGACTATTCTTCTTCTCCAATGGATTTCAGTTGTTTTCCTCATCGCTGTCATCGGGGCTGATGGCCGGGCTGGTGAGGCTGTAGGTGGGCGAGGTGGGACTGTAGCCTGGGGAAGTTGGGCTGTAGGTAGAGCCCTTAGGGCTAGTGGGTGAGTATGTAGGGGATGTGGGTGAGTATTTGGGCGAGGTTGGGGAATAGGTGGGCGACGTGGGGGAGTATTTGGGACTGGTCGGGGTGTAGGTGGGAGAGGTTGGGGAGTAAGTGGGTGAGGTTGGGCTGTACTTGGGGGTGGTTGGGGAATAAGTCGGTGAAGTGGGGCTGTATTTGGGAGAAGTGGGCGAGTATTTGGGTGAGGTGGGGGAGTACTTCGGCGACGTCGGGGTGTATTCCGGAGAGCTGGGGCTGTAGGAAGGCGAAGTGGGGGTGTATTTTGGGGAGGTTGGGGAGTATGAAGGCGAGCTCGGGCTGTAGGAAGGAGAGCTCGGGGTGTAGGTGGGTGACTGGGGTGTGTAGCGTGGGCTGGATGGTGAGTAAGATGGAGAAGTTGGCGAGTAAGATGGTGAGGTGGGCGAATAATTGGGGCTGGTGGGGGTATAATTGGGGGACGTGGGGGAGTAGGAAGGAGATGTTGGGCTGTAGGAAGGCGAAGTTGGTGTGTAATTTGGTGAAGTGGGGCTGTAACTGGGAGAAGTGGGGCTGTAGCTGGGTGAGGTGGGAGAATAAGAGGGAGATGTAGGAGAGTAGCTAGGAGACGTAGGAGAGTAAGAGGGAGATGTTGGAGAATATGATGGAGAGGTTGGGGAGTAAGATGGAGAGGTAGGGCTGTAGCTAGGCGACGTGGGACTGTAGCTAGGCGACGTGGGACTGTAGCTAGGAGATGTAGGTGAATAAGAGGGTGACGTAGGGGAGTAAGAGGGAGAAGTAGGAGAATAAGATGGAGAGGTTGGAGAGTAACTTGGAGACGTGGGGGAATAAGATGGAGAGGTCGGGGAATAGGAAGGAGAAGTTGGAGAATAAGATGGAGACGTAGGGCTGTAATTGGGGCTGGTTGGAGAGTAGGAAGGAGAGGTTGGAGAGTAGGAAGGGGAGGTTGGAGAGTATCCTGGGCTCTGGGGGGTGTAGCCACCCGGTGAACGAGGCTCGTACGCCGGAGAGGTGGGAGAATAATTTGGAGACATGGCTCCACCTGTAGAGAGCAAGAAACAAGGACGAAAAAACAGAACAGGTGAAATTTTTGAACACACACAGTTCATTATGAACCTGTAAGGACGAGAAACTGAGGCTGCAACTTACTTGGGGAGGGGATGTAGGGGCTGGCTGGACCAGGAGACCCAGGTGATCCCGGTGTAGGGGACCAAGCAGGGGAGTAGCCTGGAGAGAATCCACTGGCATCTGACGCAGCGCTGGGGGAAAACCCTGCCGCCCCAGGAGTCATTCCACTTCCTGGAGACAAAGCCAGGAAGAGGGAGAGACATGTCAGAGGCTTAATTTTATTTTCAGATTTTTTTTTTTTCCTTTTTAACCACTGAGCAGGGCACATTGCAAATGTAAAATTTATCTTAAGATGTTCTTTAACAGGCCGTGTTCGCACTTACCCACGCTGGGTGACCAGGCACCGTAGGCAGGGGTAGCTCCTGTGTTCCAAGGGGTCATGGCTGGAGACATGCCACTCATGGGGCTCGGTGCCGAACCAAAGAACATACCCGTCGCTGCACAAATGAAAGTTCATTTCTGTTAAATGCTGATATGATCTCTCTAAACACAAACTATTAGATCAATGTATGACCGACTGAGGCAGTCGGGTTGTTTTATTGAGTTGGAGAGCTGCCAAGTACTATCACAAACGCAGACATACGGTAACAGCTCCCATAAAGACATCAGGGTCATTACATTTATCTGGGTTTCAACAAAGATGCAAACGCTGAGAACAGGATTATCGGAAAGCGTCTGAGGTGAAAGAGATACCAGATCAAAGATTCGCTAAAGCTGCATTGTAAGGGAGACTTACGTCCAGCAACGCTGATGCCAGGGATGTTTGTGGGAATTTCCATGCCGTATTTACATTTCTCTGCATCAAGCAGCAGGTCAAAGCAGCCCGTACCAGCTGGGGCCAGCTGGCCAAGCATAATGTTCTCAGAGACACCTTTCATGGGGTCAAGTTCTCCATGAGATGAGGCCTCCATCAACACGTCCACCTACAAAAAACAAAAAACAAAAAACGGAGGTTCAGGTCTTGATTTTTAAGACAAGTATAGGGCCTAGAAATTCCGTCGAGCAGACGTGGATAATTTTTACAACTGAATATCTGGCCAATCGATCCTTAAAATTCATGCAGAGCTATTGCTCCAACAGTCACACACAAACAAAAACAATTTCCTCACCGTCTCCTCAAAGGAACACTTCATGAGCGGTCCCGTGTCCTGTCTGTTGATGCCGTGACGTGTGATGGCCATCAGGTGACCTCTGCAGGTCATCGTGTCACACAACAGGGCAAGATGGCGGTAGTTCACATAAGAGCCGTCAAAGGAGATGACATGATACAACTCCCTCTCCAGAGCCTTCCTCACAGCCTCAATACCCAGGACCTGCAACGGAAGGAGTGCCAATTAAGACTACGGTTATACCATTTCTGTGACTCCCGTCAGCCCATCTAGCTGCTACTGATCTAGAATTTCAAATTTTACCAGATGCCAACAAAGTTAAAACAATCCCAACACCTCACATGGTGGTTTAACCATAAAGGCACCAACACACCTTCACAACGCTTTAGTAGAACAGAATTGTAAATCTGTGCTATGGGGCCTAGATTAAGTGTGATTACCAAATGTAACTTGGATATGTTCTTACAGTGAAGATCTCCACAATGTCATTGGAGGTGGTTCTGACTGGGTCTACATCCTTCTCACTCAGGACCCTCATGAGTCCCACGCCATCTGTCTCCAGAATCCACTCCTGCAGGGCCTTAAACTCTCCCTCCTCAGTGATGATGATCTTTTTCTTGTTGTCCGTCTGAGGGAGATGCATGTATACCTGCCGAAGACGAGGGGCAAAAAAGGTGTCAAACTTGAAACCTTTTTGACTTTGTGGGTTGTGTCTGTCCAGACAGATTTACATGTTGACAATAGTGCAAAGAGCATTTCCTCATTGCGATCATTCACTCTTGGCATGAAATGTGTTAAGTTCTAACCTTGCTAATCTGTTCAATGCCCTGTAGAGTCATGTCAGTCAGCATATTGGACTCGATGCAGCGTAGAAAAACATCATCGTCCATCTTATCAACAACCTCTTCATCCTGCAGCATAAGGGAGGGAGGGAGAGAGAGAGAGAGTCAGTTATTCTAGCTGCATAGGTGAAGAACATAAGTCATCTGATTCACTGTTGACACTTAAAAACTGTGATGGGTTTCCCCCCCCCCCCAATGTAAAAATATGTGCTTGACGTGGAAGTGTACAAGACTGACCAATTACTGTATCAAGACCCCCAAAAGTGCTACACCCACCCTTTCAGTGAATAGATAAATAGTGAAGTGGCTGCTGAATTAAAGAGCAGCCCTCTCTCACCTCCTGAAACTTGTTCTCATCACTGTTCATGATCCTGATTCTCAGCACCAGTTTCTCAGCATTGTCATCATTAAAGATACAGTTCAGATCATCTCCAAAACCTGAAATAAACATATACCAAATAAAAAGAGATTTCAGGCTTGCATTCAAATAAATCACCACAAGTTCAGTAATTACATATTTAATATGTTACTGTTAAATGTGGATTAACAAACACACAGTCGCTTATAAAGTTAGTATGCTAAAGCCCCTGGTCTCTGACCTGCGTTAATCTTCTCAGCGATTTGCTCCATGGTCAGTTTACGGTCAGTCATGTGCTTGCGGTCAAGTTCGATACGCAGCAACCACGGCGAAATACGCGTCACGTCAAAGTCGGGCATCTCGTAGTAGACGTTGACCCACTCCTGGTCCTCTGCCACCACTGTGTTCTGTGGATTAGGGTCGTAATAGATGGCTGTATTGGCCGTGACTTTCCTAAGGGTGGTGTGCTCAAGGCGACACAGGATGTCTTTCGCCCTCTCAGCGTCGCGGGCGGCCTGGCCCAGCAGGAAGACGGTCAGAGACGGGGTCTTGGGCCTCTTGGAGATGTTGATCAACTCTTTGAGACGAGGCACTCCAAGAGTGACGTTCTTAGCCGACACACCGGCGTAATGGAAGGTATTCAGGGTCATCTGAGTGGCTGGCTCGCCCAAAGACTGAGCAGCCAGAGCTCCCACCATTTCACCAGGGTGGACCTGAGAACAAGGACGGGGGGGGGCACAAGGTTTGCTAGTTATGCTATTATAGAGACAAATGATGAAAAGAACTAGTGAAAACTGGCTTCTCTTTGACTTGTATCCTGCTGACTGAGTTTAAACAGCCGTAACCACAACATACACTCCTGGAAAAGGTACAGCCAAAAAACACAGTCAACTCCCATTTCCCCACCACCAGACAATCAGTTCCATCACCTGGGCCCTAAGATAGAATCCTGTATCACTTACGATGGCTTGGTTGAATTTGGTCTCAATCTCTCCCAGGAGCCAGTCAAAGGCCTCTGTGCTGAGACGAAATTCCTCTGTCATGCGTCGGGAGCAGAGGGTGGAACGCAAGTGGATGTTGAAGAGCAGTGTGGCATTCTCCTGGGCCTGTCGACTCAATGGATCGTCACCATTTACAATAACCAGTTTCTTGCTCAACTCATGAACTCCTGCATGCAGAATACAAAGGGAGGGGGAAAAAACCAGAATGTGTTACAGGGTTGGTTAGTTCTAGTTCCCCCCCCCCCCATATCAGTGCAATAATTTTCTTCTCCCCATAAAACACTTTCATAAATTACCCTGTTGGAAAATTCCTGCACATGAACCCTTACATAATGTGGAACATTCTTGGCAATCGCAAACAGTATCATTATGACCTCACTCGCTAATCAATAACAATTACGAGTCAAAGATTCTGTTAATACAACACAGAGACGAGGCCTTTAAAGGCTGCTGTGCATTATGTGCTACGCACTACATGTGCCACATCATGTGATGACATCTCTTATTTAGCCAGACCAAGCAGTACAGCTTTATTTAGCTGAAAGAACTGATCTCTGCATAGATACATTAACCAGCAGGGGGCGCTTGTTTTGTTCAACAGTGAGGCAACTGCATTTACAAGTCTCCTCACAGGTGCTTATTCAACTATCTGTAGCTTACATGTTACATTAAATCATCTTATGCCAAGTGTGCTTTAAGATCATGGTTTAGATAACTAGTCTACGCACCCTCTACCACCCGTAATGGGTTCAGGTCGGTTGGGGTTCGAGGATTGATTCGGAAAATCTTCTGAGCATTCCAGATCATTCTTGCTAAATTGCATGGCAGCACCACCTGCAGGAGACAAGGAATATTACATTTAAAAACCGAAAAAAGAGTCACACTTTCTGAAGTCTCTAAAATCCCCATGATTGCACTGCAAACCACAATTTGTCTGGATTGCACCTGTGCATGGGTTCTTTTTTTGTGTGTGTGATGAGTGCTTGCGCAAGAGAAAGACTGTCATTTATTGCGTACTTTACTGTCTCCAGTGGGGAAGATGGCTCTCAAAATCTCCCTGTCTTCCTTCATTTTTTCAAATTCCCTCTCCAAGGCACCCTGCACGTGTGCATTGGTCAACACATCTTTGACCACGTCTTCCTGAAGGGTACGGCGCAGGGCGCGCTCATTGGTGCAGTCAAACTTGAACCTGCAGGATTAAAGGACAGGAGTAGAAGGATGAGCTGCTGACGTCACTTAATCAGTTGGCCTTTGACACAGACTAGACCTCTAGAAGAGATGACGAGCTGCAGTCCAGCACACTAATATCTTCCACTGCAGAAGTCTGCCAGGCTTTTCAGCTTTAACTCATGAGGAAGTGTTATGTGACAGATTCAATAAAAAGAAAATCCCAGCTCCCAGCTTATTTTAAAGGATAAAGACTTACGTTATTTTACATACCAAACAAAGTATTAATGAAGCAGTATTGTCCACAAGCTTACAATATATCCAACAAAGAAAAACGGACACGTTTCCTTTCTGGAGGTCAATGTTAGCGTCTGAATAGCAGACAAACTCACTTCTTCTCAAAGGCCTTGTTGGAGGGCTTGAGGGTGGCCATATTCTGGAATTCGACAGCCTCTCCAGCCAAGCCATCCTCTCCGTACCTCAGCTGTACCACCTGATTAATGGAGTTTCTCACTGTGCCATCATACTTCACCATCACAGACTCCATAGACTTGATCAGACGTCGCTGAATATAACCTTCAGGAAAGGGATGGGAAGGAAGGAAAGCGTTAAAGTTACCGTTTGATTAAAAACGCTACATATAACTGGGTGGACTTGGTAAATTAAAAATAATTAAATGCATTTTTTAATCGTTCATAAACACAGCACTTATCATAAACTAGTGTACAGTACCGTAAGCACCTAGAGATATGAGCTTTGCTCCTGTGGGATGTCATTCGAACTAAACCTCTCACTGTGACCCACCTGTCTCAGCAGTTTTCACAGCCGTGTCGATCAGACCCTCACGTCCACCCATAGCGTGGAAGAAGAACTCTGTGGGCGTGAGGCCAGCCAGGTAGGAGTTCTCCACAAAGCCTCTACTCTCAGGACCGTAATCATCTTTAATGAAGTGAGGAAGAGTTCGGTGCTTGAAGCCAAAGGGGATTCGCTTACCCTCAACGTTCTGCTGCCCCACCACAGCAATAACCTACACAGTGTTGCCCAGACAGACATGAGTGGAAATGAATGTAATTACTTCGCCTAACTGATGGACTATTTTTTTTCCTAACAATAATACCCATGAGTGCTTAAACTACAAAATTAAATGTCAAGTAGGTAATTAAGTAAGTATGTTATTTATATGAATTATAAAATTAACATGGGTATAATTCCCATAGCATTCCAGAAGATCATTAGGTACAAATAGACAGTACATTTCCTGTTGACATTATCCCTTTAAAAATAACCATTTCCAGTCTGTGTACCTGTGAGATGTTGATTTTGGAACCCTTGGAACCAGCCACCACCATGGATTTGAAGTTGTTGTACTCGGAGAGGGACTTCTGAGCAGAAGAGCCAGTTTTGTCTCGAGCGTCATTCAGGATGCGGTTGACCTGGTTTTCAAAGGTCTGTCTCAGAGTGTTACCTGGCGTGGGCTCCAGCTCATTGTTGTGAGCTTTCTCAATCACCTGAGGAGTAACAAGAAAGGTGAGAGCTCAGACATGTTTGAATAATGGTTCAAGCACTTCATGTACTCTTGTTCGATCTATAAAATACCTTCCAATTTACCCTTGCAATACCTCATAATTAACCAGATATACCTGACATTACCTCTATGAACTCACATACATATGCGTCAGCAAGCCCATGCAGATACACAGACTCAAGTTGCTTTTTGGGCTGAACGCTCTAGTTTTAAAATCTAGCAGTCGGGCATGTAAACCACCACCCATTCGGCAATGACTCACCTCTATCACATCCTGTTTGGCCTTCTTAATGGTGTTCTGAATGTCCAGATATGTTTTGGCATCAGCAATGGAATCACCAATACCGATAGAGTGACCTAAAAAAGGACAACAAAAACATACAAAACTTACATTCCCTTTGAGACATGAGACTATGGAAAAATACATGGGGGAAAAAATTTGTGAAACACACATTCAGCCAGGTTTCCACAGTCTATGACTCACCCTCAATTAGCAGCCAGTTGTTGACGACAGTTTGAATATTTGAGTAGAACAGTCGTGTGACGTCATGGCCCATCTCCAGGTAGGAGATGTGGACAAGTGAGCCGGCCGATGTCCCCAGAGACTTCTTACACAGGATCCCCATGATCAACTCTCCATTCTCGACAATCACCTACAGCAGCAGCAAACACAGAAAGTCACAACACATACAAACACAAACTAAAGCAACAAGTTACAATAGATCCTCGATTACTGCAAGTGAAAAGCACGGGGGGAAAAAAAACACATGGGGGAAAAAGGTCTTCCATAATAAAATGAACCCTAAATCAAAAAGATCACATCCTAAGAACATTGCCAACTCACAGACCACCACAAATGAAACTGATTACATTTGACGAATAACCAATCTGAACTGTTCTAACCGGTGCATTACTGATTACGAAGGCCGTGGAACTGTTTAGGCATTCGTACCTTGGTGTCCCCAGGAGATATGTGTTTGTAGGGCCCGCTGTCCTCTTCGTCAGGGTGCGTGCTGTGCGTTCGGATGGCGTTGATGTGGCCCGGGATGATCAAACTGAAAATCTGCTTGCCAGTCCAGAGCGGCCGTGGCTTCAGGATGGCTGGCTGAGGCACTTTGCCGTCCCACGTGGAGAGGAACATCAGCAGATTCATCACTTCCCCCTGTGTCCACACGTACCACAAGACAAACAAGACGGGATTCACGTGTGTGGAGTGCGCAGTGACTGTATGCTTCCACCAAGACTCATACGGTGTGATGCTCAGACATTCAGGCTACTTTCGGAACGTACCCTCTCCAAGAAGACGTCCCTCTTGGTGAACTTGCGCACGGCAGTGAGGGTGTCCTGCACGATACCCATGACGGGCCTGTTGGACTGGGGTGTGACGATCATACGTGGCACCATGGCCAACTCCTGGATCTCAGCACGTGTCTCCAGAGACTGTGGCAGATGCAGATTCATCTCGTCCCCGTCAAAGTCAGCGTTGTAGGGAGTTGTCACACTGCGTCCAACAAGGGAGAGAAATCGAATAATCAGACAACGACTCGAGCATGAGATCTAAAAAAAAAAACCTCCCAACTTAAATCACAGCCGACAACAAAGCATGAACAAAACCTCACTTCTTAAATTGGAATACCAAATAAATACAATCAGTGCGTGTACAGTGGGTTATACCTGAGGTTGAGTCGAAAAGTGGACCAAGGCAGAATTCGAACTCTGTGCCCCATCATGGACATTTTGTGCAGCGTGGGCTGTCTGTTGAAGATGATGATGTCACCATCACACATGTGTCGTTCCACCTGAAGGGAAACAGTTGTAAAGCACTGTTAAAGAACTGGACAGCTTTGGGAGAACTACACATTTTTACAGCTCTCCCAAGGGACACCATGGTACCTTATAACCAATCTGAAGGTGAAGGTCACTTGGTTTAGGATGGAATCGCAGGTCAATACGGTCTCCGTTGTCACGGATAATGTATTTGGCTCCTGGGTACTGGCTGTTGCCTCTTCTGACTAACTCCTGGAGTCTGGAAAATTCAGAGCAGAAGCAACCATAAAAACACAATGGCCGAGTTGCTTATAGGACTGGCTAACCCCGCGAAGCTTCATACTGGCCTCTGTATTGATGGGCATGTTACCTGTCGATATTGAAGGGAGTGACGATCTCAGGGAAGGTCATGTTGGCAGCGATTGAGCGTGGGACGCCCACCTGGTCGATCTGCAGGTTGGGGTCAGGCGTGATGACGGTTCGGGCGGAGAAGTCCACACGCTTCCCCATCAGGTTTCCTCTAACACGCCCCTCTTTTCCCTTCAGCCTCTGCTTGATGGATTTTAGTGGACGGCCTGACTTTTGCATGGCCTGTAATCATGATAGAAGATCAGTGAGATTACCAATATATAAACACTCATTTTCTAATAGATGATAAAAAAAGGGCTTCCATTATAAACAAAATATCAGCAGATGATGAACAAGAGGAATTACTCTATCCCACTGTCCAGTACAAAAGGTCCCTGTAGATGATAAGATCCACTTAAATATAAACATTGTGTTACTGATAACTTTGAGCTGAACAGTCCTTGTGTAGAGAAAAGTGGAATAAGAGGCAGGGGAAGGTCATTTATCTGTCTTGTGTTAGTCTGTCTCTTACCCTCGGCAGGCCAGGCAACTCATTGTCGACCATGGTGGCCACGTGAAACTGCAGGAGCTTCACATCCTCAGCTATGACGTGAGCCGCTGCACCACTCTGCTCGTTCCGCCGCAGCTGGTTGTTTATTTTCACAATATCGGCCAGTTTGTGTGTTAAATCATCCTGTGAAATGGTTTGCACAGAAACGCAGTTAAAAAAACCTGAAGTAGTGACAAAAAAAGGAACTTCATTCACAGAGCTACAATAGCAGTCTGAAGTTTGTGTACCTGTGCTTGATCATGTCAAGCAATAAATAAGAATTCTGAGTAAAAATCAGCAAGTACACGCTGAAAGTCAAATTAACCACTCAACATTTACATTTGAAACATCTGAATCATTGGTCACCTGGTTTCGGGCGGAGCCCTGCATGACCACAGCGGGTCTGACGGCCAGGGGAGGCACAGGAAGCACAGTGACAATCATCCATTCGGGACGGGCAAATTTGGGGTCCAAGCCCAAGATCACGACTTCCTCGTCAGAGATGCGTTTGAAGATCTCATGCACGCGCTCTGGACTCAGCAGAATCTTTTTCTCTTGCGAGTCCTCGTTCACGTGCTTCCACTCAGCGTACAGCTCCAGGCCGGAACGCCGAATACGGGGCTGGTACCGTCCACACCCTCCGTGACCCTAAGAAGCATGAATGAAAACGTTGTAGCCATAAAAAAAAACCCAAAAGGACGATTATGATTTGGCTTTCAAATCAACAGAAAAAGTAAAAGAACTGAAAGAGCCAAACGAACCACGAGATAGTAAGAGACTAACAGTAATTTCATGGGTTTTGTCTCCACTGTGATTTAAAATGTGCACGATAAGGTGTCAAGGGGAATAATGTTATATTCAAAAGTCACCATAAAATGATTAACTACCTTCTCCTTGGTGAGGTCCTCCTCTGTCTCCTGCTGTTCCATGCCAAATTTGTTGTCCATCTCCTCTCCACCCTCACAGATATTCTTGCCTTTACACAGGTCATAGACATGGGTCAGGCGCTTACGGGGCTGCCCTTTTGACTTGGCTAAGATGTCTTTGATCTTTGGGTTGTTCTGTAAGAACAAAAGGATATACCATGAGCAAGGCACACTAGATATAAAGCAGCAACGTGATGTCATGTCCTGCTTCCATGATTGGAGTATGACTGGAACAACTCCTTTACAGGACATTTAGGACATTACATTCTGGTAAACAAAACACTTTTTAGCTCTAGATGGGTATAACAGTGCAGGGTACAGACCGAGTCCACCAGCAGCTTAGAGCAGAAGAAGCAGACACAGCGGAGGACCTTCATAATCTTGGTGATGAAGCCAACGTGAAAAACTGGCTTGGCCAACTCAATATGGCCAAAGTGGCCTGGGCATTCAGTCATGTTTCCTACATGATGCAGAAAGAAAATGCAGATGTAACCACAAAAATAAGATGTTGGGCAAAATAGAAAATTTATTTTGATTTGGGTGAAAGTGGGGTTTTAGACAATGGACTTTCATTGAAAGATTTATAATATACCTGCACATGTCTGGCATCTGCCCGATCTCTCAATAACCCCCTGTCGGGGATCCATCAGCCCTCCCAGTTTTGGGCGCCCGCCCTCTGTAGTCTCAGGGTACTTGATACCCCCCTCTGTGACTGACATGCGTTTCTGAAAGTATAATTAATAAACAAATTCTGCCCCTTGTTCCATGACAAGAATGTTTGAGAAGACCATACAATTTCACACAAGGCTTTAGCAATCCCAATAATTCTGAACATTATACAGCAGACATTTATAGTGTCTACTTGCATGAACATTACAATCTATACAAGTCACTGAGGACCAAACAAGCATGCAGGCAATACCATTATAAGAACAGACTAGTATATTTTCACTTCTGGTGACACGTGTGTACGGTGACGTTTCAAACTGTGCAAACCATTGCGTACAGTTATGCATGCTTCTTGATGGACACAGGATTTGATACATCCCTCAAAGATGGGGTTAATAAAAATACTGGCTCAGAACGTTTCGTTTAGTTGTAGGAACTTGTGTTTATGGGTCATTTGATCAAGACAGGCATAACTACAAAGACGTTAAACGAAGGCGCTTTAATAGATTATTGCATTATCTTGACTTAAGCTAAATAAAAACATGCATATCGTTTTTATTTGTTACGTTTTATTGAAAAGATAGGAAAAGGAGAGGAAACACTGAGTTTAAAGATGGGCATGAAGTTTGATAATACACTTTGGGGCACACTAATAGCATAGCAAATGGACAAAGTCTGCAACTACTGGACGCTAATGTTTTACACTTTGGAAATTATTCAGGTACGTCGTAAAGTGCTCTTCGATTCATCTATTCAAACATTGGAGGGAATTAGATTCGTGTAATGTATTAGGCAACTTTGCTGATTCCTCCTACACATGCGCTCGCTAGCTTCAACGTGAGTTAGCTAGTCGGCTACATTAGCTATGAGATACGATAACTGGGTAATGTTCAAATTACTTGTCATATTTGATTCACTCAAAGAAACTATGGTTATGAAGGTAGGTCAGATCAAAAAGTAGCGTTTAAAAAGTAAAGGAATCCCCCCTCCCCAAGACAAAACCTACAAGTTCATCTGGGCTGATGATGCCGAATTGCACTCTCTTGATGAGGCGCAATGGGCATGCGCTGTCGCTGGAGGGCGGTCCGTGCATCCTGTCTATTCAAAGAGACGCGTCCTCCCCCGGCACGCCGCTTTGAAAGAAGGAACAGCTCTGAGACGCCACCAAGACTCCCGCCAGGTCCCCAATGGTGACCGGAATGTCTCCGATGGCGGTTTCCCAGTGATACACGTTGTTTACTGGCCACTGAGCTTATTTATTTACTTTTTGTTACTATCTAATATGTCTACCTTCTGTCCCCTTCCCTTTTCCTGAACTACACTCCAGTGCGCTCTGAGCGCATCTGAACGCGAACTGGGCTCACACAGCTTTATATAGACTGCAATGTTTGCTACAGGTTTACATAGGCATCACGGCAGGGGCTAGACACTCAGGAGGCGGGTTATGGATCGATGTAGTAAAACGTTAATTGGCTGTGAGAGTTAGGACAATGAATAATGTAGTAGAATAGACGCACGGCCAATGAATGCACACGTTTTTGAGCTCGTCGAATTGTAAAGATAGGAGGGCAGGAAAGGTTATAAGAAAACACACCATTGGTCAGATTGAAAAAAGGCGGTACTATAAATTATTGTAAGGGTAACAACTTATGAATATCTAATATTCCTCAACACGATTCGTGAAGTTTCTCATTAATATACACAAAGGTATAACAATTGACCAATGGATATAGGCCTTTGAAATAACGCAGGGTTACATTCGTTTGGCCCGCCTTTTTCCGATCAGTACCGATTTTGGCCGATTGATGTTTTCCCCTCTGAGCAAAAATAAAAAAAATCTGTGCTGTTTCGTCCGTCTCTCTCTGGATCAGTGAAGAGTCTTGGAAAAGAAGCTCGCGCATGAGGCCTACCGACAATGTCGAGGTTTTGCATAGTTTTATTTTAAGAATCTTTTAATCATATGAACTTGAAGCGGGTCGATTTGCATCATTTTTAAGTAGCGTTGCAACCTGTGTTGTTATTTTGCCCATAGTTGCTCTGTATTTGTTTTTTACGGGAATATGCAAAAATCCTCGGACTCAAGTGGAACCATTGTCGGGACATGAAGCCATTTCTTCGGTACGCCACTTTGGAAAGTCCGCTGAAAGCCTTTGAGATCAATCTTAGTTAAATTCGAGGAATTTTTTTTATAATAACCTCTTAAATGTTGACTGATAGTATCTGTACTAAAGGATTAGTTCATCGGTCATTTAGGAAAACATTTATGATGGAATGATTAGATCCGACTCGATGCTATGTTGGTCTAGGCAACAACTTGCTAACACTGCTGGCAGAAATAGCTAGCTAGCAAGCAAGTAAGCTAGAGGGTCTGTGTAACTTAGTTACATAACCAATTGCAGCATTTGTAATATTGGTAAGAATTGTGCTTTAGAATAATTTTCAGCCATTTAAGTAAGTTAGTCTATATTTGTGATAAATACAGGTGACGTTATTTCCCAAGATTATCATTTAGCTATTAAGTGTTTATGTAACCAATCCAGGTCTGGTTTGCTAGGTTAGATTAGCTAATGTTAGTGGCCACAATCCTTTGTAGGAGAAGAACTACTTAGATAAATATCAACGATGTCCTCAGTGTTATACAGTTATATTCTTACATTGTTCAATAACTTAAACCTTGTTTTATTAACTCCAGTTTGTTTAACTAACGTTTTGGTGTATTTCATCAGTTCAAACGAGCGGCTGTTGAAAATTCAAAGTGGAGATGTTAGCTAGCTGGCAACCTAACAAACGTTACAGTCGTCGAACAATATGGTTGCCATTGTATCAACAAGCCCATTGACGTTCTTAGAAATTTAAGCGTTGTTCGTCGTGGCCCATATCACGCAGTATTTTCTACAGAATTATCAATATATGATACATATCATAGCGTAATAAGTCAATATTTGCTTTTAGTCCAGTAGTTTCTTAGATAGCTAGGTTAGCAATGTTAAATAGACAATCTAAGCAAATCTCAACCTTTGTTCTCCGGTCTCCATCTCTTGAAGAATTTGTTACTGGGTTGTTTACGTTCGACAATATACGGTGTTTAGTAGTTCAGCAGTGGCGCGTGTAACCTATTAAATGTAAGATTGTGGACAGAAAGGGAAAGGCCAGGGAGCCAGTCGCAGTTGGTATCTTAAGTTATTCGGCCTCTTTTCATAATATCCCTATAAAACTCATCGTATGGTTATTTTACCACGTATTTGAGTTTGACTCAGTGATAACCAGATTACGTGGTATCTTTCGCTGCCTTGTTAGAAACAGATACTTGGTCACTGCAGAGGTTTTGAATTTATAGCCGTCGACTGTGTTCGGATTGCTGGCGCCGTTCTCGACTTTTCTTTTAAAAACACCTAAACACAGGTAATTGAGAACAAGTTGACTCACCAAAAATCTGACCAGCTAGTTCATGTTAACGGTTCTGAAAAAAAGTTATATTTCTTTTTGTGTTCATGTTAACTAGCTTGAAGCTATCCGGCTAACTGCAGCGAAATATTAAGTTTTTCACCAAGGCTATTGTTGCCCTTTGTTTTGTAACGTTATATTTGTTGGTTGGTAGTATAGATGTTTATTAGTAAACATTTAAACATTGACTTCTGTCAATTTAACACTGTACTGTTCTTTGCAATATGGCGGGGTAATGATCATACGAGTAACGTTAGTGTAAAAATGGAGGGCAGCTAGCGTCCTCTTACTACCATGGAATTTGTTGGGCGGGTTTTAGACGGGAAAGAACGAGACTGGATTGTGTAACTTGCTAAATTGTAAGAAACTGAGTAATGATAGATGTGTCCTAAAGTAGACGTGTGTTTATATTCATAAAATTATAGCTGCTCACGTAGTATCTGCATGTGATTTTGTAACATTACGTACAGCGTCTTCGGTGTCCCATCTAAAGAGAAGTCAGAAACTGAAACTTAGCCGGTGTGTGTCGCCCAAGTTAGCGGACGCTTTAGCAATTGCTGCCCAATCCGACACTGAGGATTGAGTTGGTTGTCACCGGGACAGGGCAAACACGTTCGCTCGCAGCCTATAGAAATTCAGGGTTTTGTCAGTATGAGTCGGCAAATGCAATAAATACAGTGACGTACATGCCGTGGAATTACTTGTTTTGCGATGAAAGTGTTAGCAATGCAGTTTTTTTTAGCTTGCACGCTTTGTGGTCAAGACACACTTTGTGTAAACTTTTGTTTGTAGTAGCCATAACTGTGCCCCCCCCCCTCCCCCCTCCCATGATTACGTCGCTCCTCTTTTTGTAAGGCGAGTAAAACGTTACTTTTTATGAGTTCTACGGCCCAACACTAGACCAAAGAAAGTTGACAAAACATTGGGCTCTATTAGATATGTCTTTCTATGTCAAGGAACTTATCGGGCAAAACTAATAACTGTTTCCATCATAGGTATTCTCAGACACTTTAGTTTGAATAGGTAAGTAAATTTATTAGGGACATTGTAACAGCATTACTCAGAACTGAACAACAGATTTTGGGCACGGAGATATATATTTAATTTATATTTAAGTGAAAGAAGGACAAAGAGAACTAAACACAGGCCACATTCTGTCGGAACCTTTCGAGCCGGAAAATATTTCAGAGTAATTTCCTGCTTGTAGTTAGTTTTGGTTCTTTTGACTAAGAATAGTTTCCTTACCTGATTGATACCGTTGTAATTAATGTACACTGAGGTGTTTCTGCATTTTTGGAGCGCCAAGTTTGATAGAGTTTCAGGGAAGCAGTGCCGTCATGTTTTCAAGAATTCTGATAGGTCAAAACGCAGGGTTTTTGCACACTGACTTGCCCTTGTTGCTACTGAGTCTACTTTCATGCAGAATAGGCGAGCAATATAATATGTTATAGTGATCTAAAAGTTGGCTCGCTATTTGAGTGACTTTAAATTGAACCCTAACATTATTTATTGCTGTTATATGGATCTCACTTCGTACTAATGCTCACGATCAATGTTTTTTCTGCGTTTATATGTCGTTTGATGAGTATGTACGTATATGATTTAAAAATCTCCTTCACCCAACACACTCTCCTTATAAATTGCGACTACTGTATAAAATATTTTCAAAATAAAGATTTATTTATTTGGAAACTGTGTGTCTGTGCTTTGTGAGAATGGCACGAATATTTACAGGTGAAAATTTGTTTCGTCTTTCTCCTGGAGCAGTTCTGTGTGGAAACACGGGTTGAGAGGAACTCTGTTCCTAACAGATGTTTGGTTTGGTGGGCTGGTGGTCAGGTGAAAGATTGTAGAGACCTGTGAAGACTTAAAGTTTATCTTTACTAGCTCGGCACCCATCGTCCACATGTATTTTTGACCGGCTGTAGCAATTTCCAACAGATTTTATACATATTTGTATGTGTGTGTGTATGTGTATGTATGTATGTATGTATGTATATATATATATATATATATATATATAAAAGCAGATTTTCATTCTCAAAACACAAGGTCTTTTGCAAATGAGTAAGAATGAGCTGGAAAAGCGACCAAAATTGCACTGCGAATTTGAAGCGTTGTTACTGGCGCCTCAATGTGGCACGTATTAGAACTGTTATCCCTTGACGGGCAATGGGTTTTATGTATGTTGACGTGCCAGGCACACAGCAATCCTAATTGAAATGGCTCCCTCTGGTGGGTAAATCATGTTGTGTCAATGTATTATTTGCCAAAGCACTATTAATTTAAACGCTCGGCAAATGAATGAACTAATTTGAATTAATAGCTTGTATTTACTTAGCTGTGTCAGCTGCTAAACGCATTACCGTTTAAGTATTGATTATAAACATGAAAAGACCAAAGAAATCCTAAGTAAAAAGAACCCAAATTTTAGTAGAATCTGCCCCACCCCCCTGAAACGTAAACACGATAACAAAACATTAAACATAATGTAAAACATGATTCTCTATAGTCAGTGGAGTCAAATCTGGTAAATTTGGTCATGAATCTTCTTGAATGCGAATTAAAGAGTCGAACTGATCACAGCAATTTTCAAAAATGTTCATGTAAAAATAGTTAGTAATCAGTATTAAAGGAACCTCAAGACTTAAAAATGCTGAAGGTTAGATTCCAAGTTGTCTGTACATTATGTTCTTGTTTGAGGGATGAGGAATTGCTGTGTTACACTGTATTAATACATTGGGTTATATTGCATGTAAAGTTACCACAAGGAGAAACAGGTATCATAAAGGAAAAAACTAGAGAAAAAAATGTGTATATATATATACAGTATTTCATTACTGGGAAGGACTGATGTACTTTTCCAAAGGGAATGTCTCTGCAGGTGATCTCAATATTGATCAGAATAAATGACAGAATAAAGTGATTCTTTTCAAGTTTAAGTGAATATGCAAGAGAGGGAATGTCTGTTTTGGGATGGACAGGAGAGAAAATAAAAGGATGTTCAATAACCAGAGGCATGCCACCTACAAAAAGAGATACAGAGACTGCAGTTTCCTTACTAGATGAAGGAATCATCTTAATGTTTTCTCTTTGCTTCAAAAGAATGTCGGAGTCAGAGTACTCCACAAGTATACACAGTAATTATGTGCAAATGACACCAGTCATGAGCTATGTGTTCCAAAAGTAGGCAAATTTTATGCGCATTGTTTTTCCTATTGAGTTGCAGAGGGCACAAGTGTATTTTGCTTTTTTCTCTCTCATCCAGACGCTTCACTTTAGCAGGATATCAACCTCTCAGCATGACAACGATCTCGAGCACGCTATCACAAAATAGTTGCTAAATCACTGCTTTGCCATGGTCATTGGTTTTGAGATTTGATCCTGATTGGAGATCATCAGCAATTTTATGTAATATTTTCCCTTGAGTGCTTTGTGCAGTTTTATAAAACAGAATGGAAGATATCTCAGTAGTATATTATTTGAATGTCGAGGGAATAAAATTTACATTAACATTAACATTTTTGTGGAGATACATTTATAAGTTGTGAAATGCATTGGTTTGGTTGATGTATTGTTATTAAAGTAAAATAATTTATATAAGTTATTTGAAGATGTAACTAGTATTCGTAATATCTTGTACTGTCTTACCGAATGTGTAGTTAACTCTGTGTGTAGGGTAATTAGTTGTAGTTTGTACTGTTTTATTTGTGTTTAAAGTTAATGTTTACTTTCTTTTGATCAAGAATATTGTTTGACATTTAGCTTTACATTTAGCTTTACATGAACAGACCAAATACATATATGTGTAAAATGTATTGTATGTGTTTTTCTCATTGCAAACTGAAATACATTTTGTTAAGAGGATATGAATGATCATGTGTTTTCGTTAAATGTCATGACTGCTTGTGACTCTTGCCATGACCATTAAAAACAGTTAAAAAAAAAAAAAAACCTAGGTAAAATGTAAACATTCATTTGATTTTCTCTCATTTGTAATCCAGCGACCTCTTGACAACTGATGACTGAGTGACTCTAACTTGCACTGTATTTCCTCTCTTGGGGGCCCTCTTGTGGTCCCTTCCTGTCAGAACCAGAGTTTTAGCGGTGCTCTCTTACTGCTAAGTGCTATATACAGTTATTGTGGAGAGCTCACCCTGGAGGACAATTACTAACACTAAAACCAGGGGTCCAGTCTTCGTACTTGTCCATGACACAGTGCTTACCAGCTCAGGATTAAGTTATTTTAATATAATATCGTAATTCTAAACTGGCGCACTTTTATTATATTGCCACACAATTCCCTGTCCTGTGTTCTGTGCATAATCTAAAACTACAGTCTGACCTGGTGATCTTTTGTAGTTATGCACTGTTTTAATAATATTAAGGATGATCCAAAACAAGTTATTTTCATGATTTCCCATCAATTAGCTTGTCACATCCTTGTCAACAAGACTTCGTAAGCAAGGCCAGATGGGCAGATAGGCCAAACAGAGAATCTGAATTGGTGTTCGAAAAGACAGAATCTTCAAAATTCGGGTGAATCATGTCAATGGAATTCAAACAGTAGCCTTTAAAGCATATACACCAAGTTATAGAGGACAACAAACACAACACTGCTATGTACACAAAGATTACAGCAGAGCACTTAAATTCAACCTGGTATTCATTCCCAGCATAAGTATTTTGGATTTCTTTCCCTTTTGAATGTAAAAGGGAGAAAACACTGTTTCAGTGAACAGGCAGCATTCCAGTGAGAAGGCACAATATAAACATTATGTAGATGTGTATGAAAATGTCTTGTCATGCATTTAATGATGTGGAAGTTGTTAAACTGAGTTGTCTTTGAGACTGACTGGATATTTTCATGTTGTAAATCCCATGTAATCAATAACAGTTCAAGTGAGAAGTAAACAGAATTCCAAGAGAGAGTAGTGAACTGCAATATAAATATACATCTTCAGACTTACAATAAACATGGTAATAAAAAGAAATCATTAGCGACGTGGAACTGCTCTGCACTCGTAAACTGCTAAAATGAAAATTAAATAAATTATAATAATAGGACTATTTACAAGAAAACTCCAGATTGGAGTCTTCTGCAATTATTTTAAGAACACCACTGAGTGAGAGAGATGTTGGGGGAAAAGCAGACTCGCTCAAAGACTTCACTGGAACAAATGAGCTTCTCATTTGAAAGAAATCCCAGAAGGCTAAGCGGACCGGAGAGAATGTCCTGTTCTGTTCCTCAGCTGTTTGTTTTGATGTTGCCGCTTTGAAAACTTTGTGTTTCTCTTTCTCTTTCGGGTTGTGGCAATGTGCTTTCTTATTATAACTCTCCACGTAGCCATGAATTAGGATCTCAATCAAAGTATTGCCTTTCTGAGTCACATGAGGATGCTTTTTAATGACATGACTTCAATGGTCAAGAGTGACCAAAGCACTGTAGTTATGAATTTGCTTCTTATTAGTACTACCATCTTAAATTGAATTTATGAGCCTACTCACTACCTATTCGTTTAAACACATGTGACATAATTAATTGCTAAAAATGTTTGATCTGCAAAATGAGTTAATCATATTGTTGCAGTGGACTCAGAAGACATCATTTGGCAAATACATGAGGAAAACAGTGAGGAAGATGCCACAGATGGGATATCTGTGGAGTTTTTGTCCTTCAGGAAGTGACCCGTTGGAGTTGTGAACTATTTGGCTGAAGAGGCTGTAAACCATATTCTCTATTTTTTTTTTTTTGTAACGAAGTCAAGGTTTCTTTCTGGAAAGTTAAAAAAAAAAAAATCCGGGGGTCTAAATTAATTGTGCTTGGTTCCACCTCCCTGTTTCAATCGGCTTAGTACTAATCTGGCCCTCACTAAGAGAGCCAAGCCTGGCCACAGCAGTACCACCACTGAGTCCCCTCTTTATCCTCCCTACCGTGACCCTGCCTCTGTCTATAGTACCGTGCTCTCCTCTCTCCCTTACGCTCTCCCTCCTTTTCTCACCATGGGGCCTGCTATCTGTGCCTGCCTGTCTGTCTGTCTGTCTGCCCGTCTGTCTGCCCCTCCTCCCTGTGTTGCTCTTTATCTGTCTGTCTGTCTGTCTGTTTTTTTCTCCATAGCTCCTCCTCTCTCTCTCCCTCTCTCCCTCTCTCTCTCTGTCTCTCTCTCTCTCTCTCTCTCTCTCTCTGTTATGCAGTGCCTTGGAGTCTACCACACGCTGGCTCTCCTACTGTCTGTCCACTTTGCCTCCCCCCACCCCAAGCCCACCCCCCGCTTTTCTTTTTGATTCTACGCTTTTCCCTCTGTTGTGTTCCCCCTGGCATACTGCCACTGATTCTGACCATCTGCTTCACTCCTCTTTTTCGTTCTTTCTGTCTTTCTTTCTTCACTAATGTAAACAACCAACAGCCAGAGCTGTTTGTGCTCACCAAAGGCCGATTTTATTCTTCTCTAATATCTGTATATATAATTAATCTGCCAAACAATTCCCCTCTATCTCCCTTTGACTTACGCACTTCCTTTGCTGATTCTCCCTCTCTGTCTTCGTGTCTTATCCTGCCTTCTCCTTGTCTCTGCGCAGCTCTGAGAGAGGCTTCTATTTAAAGAGGCATGTCGGGAAGGGACAGCTAAAGGCTGTTGACAGTGTGCTGAGGACCATGGCAGAGATCAACAGGAAATATCATATGTGTGGAACTCAGTTACCATAGAACACGCGACGTACGGCCTCATGCATTCCCACTTCCTTGTTGCCAAGCGCAAGCAAAACAACCTTACTTCTTATCAGGCAATTATAGTCACCCCCCCAACACACCCTCCTCTCATCCACTCAAAGTCCCCTCCACTACTCTCCTGAATGGCGCATATACACAACAAGGAATTTACCCCCACCCACCACACACATTCTCTGCGCTCTGTCCTTCTCTTTCTCTGTACTCTTCCTCTCTCGCACGGTACAGCATGCCCGAATAGCGTCTGGGAGATGAAGAAGCTAATTAATTTGATTTAGCCGTTCTTTCCCTGGCAGTGGAAAAAGCCACCCTCCACCCCGCCCCCCCCCCCTTCCCCCTCATATCAGACACCCCCTCCCGAATGATTTTCCACCCATCCTCTCCAGTCTCTCTTGGCTTCTCTTTCGCTCATTTTCTCCCCCTCTCTACTTTTCGGCTTCCTTTCTCCTTTTATTTTTAAGTTTGGTAATTCTTCACTCTGCATCCATGCGCAGTTTCATGTTTGTGATCTGGAATATTTCGTATGTGACATAACTGGTCGTCCCACGCAAACACGCTCCGTTATCCCAATGTTCACATCTGGTGATAAGATTATTTTTTTTAATCTGGGTTATCCAATTTTCAGTATAACAATTTCACAGCGATACCAGTATAACTGCAGCCTACATCAAGGTCCGCTTCAACTCTTCATCTCTAAAACTACAGCGTTCAGTCTTATTGGGTTCATTTCAAGGCTCTCTCTTCGTCCATCTAGCATATGCCAGCCCACACAAAGTTACTGGCACCGCACCCACTCGCGTACAAAAGGTGGATGTGAATTAGTGACCCTTTAGTGCACTCAATCATTTCTGTCATTCCCATATGTAACCCGTTGGCCTTGTCCAACTAGATCTTGTAACTTTGATGCTCCACATCTTGCAAAAAATGTGTAAAAGTGGATATTTGTGATTTAATTATATAGTTTTTGATCAGAAGAATCTATGAGATTAATTATCTCTGTTAGTTATACTAAAATCTTTACGTTGAGCGTGTGACATGCTGTTGTACTCTGACAGACCTCTGGGACAGCCTCTCACCTGCTCTCTCTCCCTTGATCACACTGTTTTCTTGCTTCTCAAACACACAGACACACACTCTCCCAATCCTCCCATCTCCAAATCTCACCATGGGTCTGTGTCTGGCCAACTCCAGATGTCCCAGCCTCTTGGTTGCCATGGTAATTCAGCTGGCCATTGCCCCTCCGCGAGTGCCCACTGATCCATATGTCATATGAAAAAAATAGCCTTTGATCAGCACTGTGCTGGGCCAGTAATTAGGAGATGTCGAGCTCTGGGTGGGATATTTGTGTAAGTTCTTTTCACAGCTGAATTACTAAGAACCCCTACCCCCCATCCCCCATGTCAGCAAATATCACCAATCACTTATCTGGTAATCTGACATAATAAAAAGGGAAGCTTTGAGTCACTATTTGACATCAGTGTTTATGCATAGCATTATATGCCACTATGATGTCGAAAGCATGATAAGTATGTCTTTAGCATTTACGGAGTGAGTTGGCTGCGTTAGATGTAGCAAAAGTGAAAATGCTTTGGCAAAGACTCATGTCAGGTGGTCAAAACATTTTCCTTTCTCTTTCCTTTATGGAAAACATTTAGCATTTCTCGCTAGTGGACTCATTAACCACAGTGCAAGTCATCAGTTCATATCGATCACCATTGTATTTTTATCAGTCACATGAGGGAATCTACTTCAGGGATACTGCTTGAGAGGTGACTTCAAAATGTTCACTTGACTGTGCCACACCCATCAGTTCATACTGTTTCTCACTGAGGTGAACCTGACTGACACCGAAATGGAACATTTTTAGATGGGTCACGTAAAGCGGCCCTCCTTTCATCTGCCATTTCTGAGTCTGATCCAATGCATGTACAAAATGTTAACAAAACTCTGATTCTGGAAAACTGATTTTCTAGAAAATGGTGTACAATTGTTAAATTGTTTGTTTAGCTGGTCTCAATTCCCATGCTGTCAAATGGTTGCGATTGAATGGTTTTTGTCTCCGGCTATGCTGTTGTAAGCGTTCATCCATTCTTCTACCTACAAATTAATTCCACACTTGAGATGAGTGTGTGGTTCTAAAATAAACCATAACTATAAAGGTACAATTTTTATCATCTTTTACAAATCTGCACCAGAGTTACAAAGTTTACTTTTTTTTTTGCTTCAGTCTGGTTTTACTAATGTCTAATGATGCCGTCTTCATTGACTACAGCTTCCAGTGGTAGCTTGCAAGCTAATGAGCATCTTAAATCATATTTAGTGTTCATGTATTTCTACAAGCTGCACATTTTCTGCCAGTTTCCACGCTCTATTATTAAATATGTATTCATAATAATGTTACAATAAGCCACACCTTATTGATCCCTCTAGCAAAATAATGATAAAATAATTAAGCGGTAAAATAATTATTATACCAATAATTTTGTGGCAAAAGGTCTGGGAGACGGAGATTTTATCTGCATTGGTATAGGGAGCATGCTGTGTGGATGTGAACTATAACTGATACTGAAACTGGGGTATTCACACGTCAGTGTTTGTAGATATCTTCTTTATTCCAAGCTTTTAAGAGAGTCTACCTGACAAAGCCTAATAAAGTATCAAATAAAGCATCAGCATGGCCAGATTCCTTATACAGGCAACTTATGTTTGAAAAGAATGATGCTTCATGTTAATCCCATGTGTAGATTTTTCACTGCTTTGTTATTCAAACAAACAATAGGCCGATTGGCGCCACTTTTTCTCCTTCTCGTTCTCCCAGTTCTGTGTCTTATGAATGGAATGATCATTTTAGGGTGAGCGTACATGAATAGGATCTCTACACTCCTTTTGAATACAGAATCTGCCACTGCCTGCCAGTGTCTGCAAGTGTGTAAGCTCATGTGTGGACAGCCGTGTACTAAACGCAAGATACAAGCACTGATACAAACTTTCATATTAAGGCAGACACACTAATACACTTTGTCTCCACCCAAGTATGAAAAGAGTAGATTGAAAGCAAAGAGTAAGAGAGAAAAAAGTGACAAAGTTCTACCAAAAAGCCAGAAAGGTCATAGGAACAACACCCAATCCAAACCGCGTTCCCATGGAGACAAGTGTGCTGGCATACAAAGGGAGAGTGCAAGTGAGAGAGAGAGAGAGAGAGAGAGAGAAAAAGAGAGAGAGGAGAGAACGGAAGGAGAGGAACGTGGAATCGAGGTGGTTGTGGTGGTGGTGGGGGGAGTGATGGGTTTTCAAAAAAATGCATAAAAATAAAATGAAGGCGAGAGTGTGCAGTCTAGAAAATTTGAACCTGACTGTTTTTTTTTTTCCCCAGCGCTATCCTTCAGTCTTTGGAGTGAACAAATGTTGTGTAGGACACAGAGGGTGACAACAAAACAAAACTGGAAAGTCTAATAAGTCATTAAGAAAACGAGGAACGTTATGTTACACACTAAAATGTAAATTTGATTCTGCTGAGTTCTGGTTGTGAAAGGTTGTTTGGAATTCAGACTACATTAGACCAAATGATATACTCAAAATAGTGAGACTGAGGCTAAATTGAAATACAGTTTGTGACATGTTGACTTGAGATTCAAAGAACAAAGAATTGCTTTTTTTAATCCTTTATGTAAGATGGAGCCCCCACCCCCACCCCCAGCTTAAAGTTCTGGCCCCTATCTGTGTGATACACAGAATGTACTGGCATGATCAGTCCTTGTCAATCATGGAAAGGTGTCTGCCTCAGGGGTACTGCTTGAGCAGTGACTTCAAAATTTTCACTTTAACTGTGGAGGCTGCAAGGCTGCTTGTTGTAAACATTCACCTCTTCAGGGAGAGCAATAAAGAAAGAAAAAAAAATGGAACCCAAAGTGTGTGTCCTCACCCTCCACTTCCATTCTTTGATCTCCCTTTTTATCTCTACTTTCAACAACTTCACTTATTTAAAGAGTGGTGCTTCCACCCAACTATTGTCTGCTCCCTTTCTTTCTCTCCCTCTCCCTCTCCTGCTCATTCTCTCTGTCTCTCTCTCTCCCTCTCCCTATTTCTCTCTCTCCTTCTCTCTCTCTCTTTTTTGCTCTCTCCTCTTCTCGTTCTCTTTATCTACGCGTTCTGTCTCTTTCTGTGCCCAGTTTTTTTTTTTTTTTCAGTTGGCATGGCTCCTGTTTGTTTTCAGCCATTTTGGGGACTGGCAGTGCTCGTAACAAACTGCTTAAATGGCGTCCTCTCGCTTGCTAGTTCTCCCTCCCACTCTCTCTCTCTTTCTCTCTATGTCTATCTATTGCCAGGCTTTGTGTATATAAAGTAGAGTGTGTGTTATGTGTGTGTGTTTGTGTGCATGTGAGGAACAATACTTCCAAATAAAAGGAGGATTGGAATTAGAATGAGGTTGAGGTGTGAGTGTGTGTGTGTTTGTGTGAGTGAGTGAGTGTGTGTGTGTGTGTGTGTGTGTGTGTGTCTGTGTTTGTAGGGGGCGGGGAGGAGTTTTGGGGGGGGGGGGGGGGGGGTATAAAAAAAAAGCAAAAAAAAAAAAGCAAAAACACCTCAGAATCCTGTGTCAAAGACAAACTGAAGGGAGTGAGTAAGAGAGATAGAGAGAGAGAGAGAGAGAGAGAGAGAGAAAGAGAGAGAGAGAGGCGTAGAAGAGCATGGAGCAGGCAAGAGCAAGGGAGAGAGAGAAGGGGAGAAGGGGGGGCATATAGAGAGAGAGAGTCAGAGTGCGAGTCGTTCCTGCCCTCTGTCTCTACATAGTGCTGCTTGTGTGTGTGTGTGTGAACACGTCTTTCCCTGTGCGCTCTCTCTCCCTTTCTCACACGCACACACACACGGACACACGCAGACACGCACACACGGAAGGAGGGAGGGAGAGCAAGAGAGAGTGAGCGAGTGAGAGAGAGAGAGAGAGAGAGAGAGTGAGTGAGTGAGTGAGTGAGAGAGAGAGAGAGAGAGAGAGAGAGAGAGAGAGAGAGCGAGAACACATCGCAGCAGAGATGCAGCAGGAGGTTTTCCGAGGTACGTTGTCTTGTTGTGTGCTTGCCTAGTGGAGAAAGAGGGTGAGGAGGAGAGGCTCATTTCTGATCTGTTTTTCTCTGTTTTCTTCTTCCTGCCTCATTCGCTTCTCAACCATTCTATTAACGTGGATGTTGTTGTTGTTTTTGGTTTAGTGTGAACACGAGAAAGAGAGTGTTGTCTTGTTTGTGTGCATGGCTTGTAGGTGTGTGTGCGTGTGTGAGAGTGTGTGTGCATGTTTGTGTGTGTATGAGTGTGTGTGTCTGTGTGTGTGTGTGTGTTTGTGGTGCTAATCAAGGCCTGGCTCCCTCTATCCTCTCCTCTCACGGCCGAACCACGCAGTTCTTTTTTCGGGACTGATGACTCGTTTAGTGATTGTTGTGAAATGACGGGAAAACTTTGTGTTTTAAAACAGAGATCCATGTACATTAAGCTATTTAAAATTGTTGCTAACGTACGTCAGAGGAAATGGTCAAAATGATGGGGCTTTGTTTACTTGGCCAGCCTTTTCCCAGTTGAGAATGGTCAGGTTGTGTAAATAATTAAGTAAATTACAAAGGAAATTTGTGTGATGTCTTGCACAAATATATACCCTGTTAATTAGGTCATTGTAAGAATACAGGAATTCCCGTATCTCCTGTCCAGTATGGATGGGGCATGGAGTACTCCCATGTTTGGAAGGGTCTGGCTGCTGGACCAGACATGGCACTCTGAAATTTCCTTAAAACTATTTTGAAATACAGTGCACTAATATGGATTCCACATGCATCAACACGAACTCCTTAAAAACAGGTACAACAGCCCATTTGACCATGGCAATGAAAGGTCAGAGGTCACTCAATACATAGGCTAACTACAAAGTGACCTATTATCAGATAGGTTTTTTTACTCAAAATTAGATTTTTTTCTCCGTAACAGGATGTGACTTTAAGTATTTTGCCGCATGGTCTGTCCAGTTTGTTTGCAGCTCTCAAAACAGCTGATTTGATATAGCCAGGCCTCATCAGCATCTCCAAGATGCCTTTTGCTTTTTTAACTTCAAACCAGGTTGACGCAAGTGGCAAAAATGGATACAAGCACCAAAAATGAGAAATACTACACTGGCTCAGCTGTGAAGTACTCTCCTCTCAGAATGCATTCAATTTTTTTTTTCTCGTCCTCTTTTTAATGCTTCCCATGAATCTATTACAGAGATGGAATTTATGGGAATTACTTGCTGGGTTGAAATCTAACAGACCACGGAGAGCACGCATTTTTACATGGGTAGAGTTGGCTGAGCATGGCCTGGCAAACCGAATTACGGCAGTACCACGGTTTACTGTCAGGGTAAGGGCAACAAAGCATGCTGCACAGCATCTGAACGACAAGAAGAGCATGAGATCTCTACAAGCACTGAGCAAGTTGTATTTGACTTTACAGCCATTTCAACCCAAATTCCCTATCCCGTCCCTTCCTCCTCCTCTGTCTCTTACCAACTCTCTTCAAACCTCAACACTCCCCATTTTTTCTCGCTCTCTCTTGCTCACTTTCTCTGTCTTTTTGCCCCCTCCCACCTCCTCTCATCTGGCTGCCTGAACCATGTTTTTTGGCTGGGGGTTGCACAAAGTTCAGACTCCAGCGACAGCCCCCTTTTCACAGTCAAACTGCTGCTCGGTCAGGCAGTCCCCGTGGCTGGCCACACGGAAACAGACGACCCTCACATTCTACCCGTTTTCACTTTCCGAACCACTCACTAACACCGTGAAACAGCTGAACTTTTTGCCCATTACCTCGCATGAGTGGAACCTCTTGAGATTCTCCTCACCTCCCAACCCACAGCTGCTCTGTGTACAGCCTATATGTTTACTGGGCTGAAATTTCTGAGTGGAAATTAGCAGCATAAGAACCAATGTTTTTCCAACTGTCATTCTATAGGGAGAGAAATTTTTTCCTTAAAATGTCAGTATGGTCTTTCTGGTTTTCTCTCAACGCTTTGTTATTCTTTTCTATTTGCCGTTTTTTTCAACTTTGTCTTGATTTATTTAGCATTACATCGTGATACACACCAGTTCCTGGACTGTAATACCGTATTACAGGTGTGTTGAACAAAAAAATCAAGAAAAAAAAAACACAGCTATTTACAGCTGTGTTTTTGTTTTTCATACAAAAACACCTTTCGGTTTTGTGTGTTTGGTGCCATATTTTGGAGGGGCTGAAGACGTTTGGCACTATCTGTCGATTACATGTTTGAGTAGAGGGGGATGGGGGAGCAAAGCCCCTGTCACGCTTGGCCAGCCTCTTGTGCTAGGGACTGTTTGTGGAGAGACAGTGTGTGCGTCATATGTGGAGAGAAGGAGAGAGGGAGGCACAGCAAGAGAGAGAGAGAGAGAGAGGGAGAGAGAGAGAGAGAGAGAGAGAGAGAGAGAGAGACACAGAGAGAGGGGGAGAGAGAGAGATAGAAAGAAAGTGAGGGGGTGGCAGATGCATTTTCCTGTCCACAACGCAAACACCAGATGAAAATTGTGACATTTTTATCCATCACTGTGCCTACTGCTTTTTCAGACTGTCTCCTCGTGACAGGGTCTGCCACTAAAATCACAACAGGTTCCAGATAAACTGCCATGTCAAAATTTAGCTTGCATGCCCAGGGATATTACACTCTACCACGTATTTTTCACTGACGTATACTTCCTACATAAACTTTGATGGTGTTTATTTCTGATTTTAGCCGCTGCTACGCATTTTACAAAAATACTTCCTGTCAGCTATGAAGAAAGTTCAATGTTGCCGCTCTGGTTCATGTAATCACACAGCCAGTGTGTGTCAATTAGACAGATTTTTCTCAGCTGCTGTGTGTCTCTGAGTACCTAAATGGACGGATTTTTTTTGTGTGTGTGTGCACGTATGCAGGTGTGTTTGTTTTCAATCATGTTTTGCGCTGTTGTTCCCCCTGCTATCTGTCTATGTTTTCAGTGGGGTAACAGCTTCAGTGGGGTAATTATGTCATTTTCCTTGCTCACTTCCTCTTCTCACGACTACCTCTTGCGTCACTTTCTGCAGATAAACCTGCTGAAACTACCTGCCGATTGGCTTGTATAAACCTGTGTCTGAAAGACTGTGTGTGTGTGTGTGTGCGTCTGTGTCTGTGTGTGTTTGTGTGTGCGTGTGTGTACGTATGTATAGGTGTGTTTATATGCACCTGCTAGCTTGTAAGAGTGTGTATATGTTTTACTTTGTGTGTGCGTGTGTGTGTGTGTGCATGTGTATGTGTGTGTGTGTGTGCACGCGCGCGTGTGTGTGTGTGCGTGCCCGCATGTCTATGTGTGTGTGTGTGTGTGTGCGTGTGCGTATACGGCTTGTCCACAGCATGCTTCTCCTCTCCCTTAACCTCTCGCTCCCACTCCTTAGCTCTACGTCTATCTTTCTCTCTGCTTTTCTCTCCCTCTTTGACTCTCTCTGCAATAACAGTGCTGACCTAGTTTCTGTCTGTTCAGAGCTGCTTGTGGAATTTTACAGAGGCCTGCCTGGCTGGCTGGCTCAAACGCAGGCAGAAAACCATGACTGGGGATTTTTCTCCTGTCGCATCATTACTGCCAGTTGAGCAGCTATTCTCGCTCCTTCAGTTCCTCGGTGACCGAGCTAACATGAGAATACATAAGAAGAATAGAATAGAATTAAGAACTGTATGGACAGAGTGTAGAAAATATGCTGCACACGTGGTTAGGCTGGGATGAAAACAGTTGTTCTGTGTTCACCCTCTAAGGTTTTGCTATGATGAATACAACAAAAAAGGAGAGGGTAACATTTCCTCTGTAAAGCATTTACGAGTATCACTGTATGTTGCTGTTGTTGTTGTTATCATTTAAACTGTTTAATATTTAAAATCAGTGTGTTTCCTATCTGTTTTTTTCTGATGTATTTACAGCCCTGTGGCCATGTGTAATCACACTCTATTTAGGGAAATCTTGATTGAGTCTGAATGACACTCAGTTAGGTTGAAGGAATGTGGTGGCACAACAGGGCCAAACACTGAGATTCCTTCCACAATCTTGTCATGCCAAAGCCTATAAGCAGGGTGAATCCAAAGTTGAGTCCATTTGTTTGACTCTTTCTTTACAAAAGCAAGTATCTCTGATAAATACAGAGTTTGTCTTACTTTGTTTATTTCAATGACTGTCTTTACATTTGTCAGCCTGTTTATGAATACTGTCCATGAAAACTCACTTTTGCAGAGCACTTGTTTAGTGTTGTTTAGTCTCATGTGATCGCATGTCATCTACTCTTACTTTGTGGTAGGATGTGCTGATGGTATGCCTAATGTCTCTGCTCTGCTGTCCTTGGCAGGTTTGGGGGTAGGGTCATGGTGTGCAAGGTGGATGACTGGGACCCCCTCCATGCGGGTGTTCTCCACTCACAGCTGAATGAACAGTGTGTGGCTGAACCCACTCATCTCTCTGACGTGACACTCATCGGCACTTACAGTGCAACATTTGGCACTCTTCCGTGCATCCTCATCACCTGCGGTCCTGACTTCGATGAGCTGCTGTCTTCCCCTCCTGCCACTCCTCCTGTCACTTCTCACTCTGGTTCCCCAGTGTGCAGGGTAGTAGGGCAGAATTACCTCCGGTCCAGTGTGTTGTTGGACTTGCTGGACTACAATTTTCGTGTCTCCCAAAGAACCTCCAAGGGGACCAGGACTTTTTCTGAAGTTGACTACAGCCTTTGGGTGCCCTTCTTTGTTGACTTGTTTATTGGAGAAACAATCACAATGAAGAACAGAAACAGACAGGTTAGAGGGGACAGGATAGGGGACAGGACTGACAGAGCAGACAGCTTCAAGACAACAAGGATATCTCTCAGTTTTCCCATCAGCGTGGGATTGCCTAGCCTCTCCGCACAAAACCACTGCTCCTTATCCCATTCCCCTTCATCTACTTTGGCTCATGACCGAGACCGTCAAGGGGCTGCATGGAAAATGGAAACTTCCAGAGACAAACAGTTATCACACTCACCATCAAAATTAGACCACTTGTCTTCTTCCACCTCATCTCCGATTGACCTGACCGCACCAATAAGGAATAAGTGCAAATCTGCTCTGTCTTTTTCTGTTGCTCGTTCTGATCCCCAGTTTCAGAGATCCTCCTCACGACTACATTCTGAGCAGGAAGTTGACTATTCAGAGGAGGCAGGTGGTGGGAGTCTCCCTAATGGTACAAACTCAGAGCATTCAACAACAGAGACAGCACATATCCTATTCAACCTGAGTGCCAGGGCCTACCAGAGCCAGGGGACAGGGAGCCAGGACAGTTTAAAGGGTAAAAAGGGGAAAGGCAATGGCCTCCATGTTCAGTTGAGCCTTCCTCAACATGGAATCAATAGACAAAGCCATCCTCCCTCTCCTCCTCCCTCTCCTCCTTCTCTTCTCAATCTAACCCCTCCTTCCCTGACGCCTCCTCCGCCTCCTGCTCTCTGCGAGTCCTCTCGGGAAATGCCAAAGCCGGAGTTACTGTGTGGGGTGTGCCACCGTCTCTTCAGCACTGCGTCATCCCTCACCATCCATATGCGTTTGCATCGGGGTGGACGAGCACTCAGTTGCCAGCACTGTGGTAAGGCCTTTATCCACAACAAAAGACTGCAGTCCCATGAGGCCACTTGCATGCAGGCACAGCCAGTACTGCCTGTTCAACCCAAACAGGAGCCTCTGGAGGAGGCTAAGGTAGACAGAGAAAGGGTTATTAAGGTTGAGGGTCCAGCAGAGTCAGCACAAGAGCCTGTGCCCAGCCGACCCATAAAGAAAGGTCGAGGACTCATGGCACGTCAACGGATGTCATTTTCTCACAGCGATCTGCTTGGAGAGGGGGATCACTTTGTGAAGGTGGTGGACGGGCATATCATCTACTTTTGCACAGTGTGTGAACGCTCCTATATGACATTGTCCAGCCTCAAGCGCCATTCCAATGTACACTCCTGGCGCCGGAAGTATCCCTGCCACTACTGTGACAAGGTATTTGCTCTTGCTGAGTACCGAACTAAGCATGAGGTCTGGCACACCGGTGAAAGGCGGTACCAATGCATCTTTTGCTGGGAGGCCTTTGCTACTTATTACAACCTCAAAACACACCAGAAAGCCTTCCATGGCATTAATCCTGGCCTCATATCTAGTGAGAAGACAGCCAATGGAGGCTATAAGCAGAAGGTCAATGCACTTAAGTTGTATCGCCTGCTGCCCATGCGCTCTCAGAAACGGCCTTATAAAACATATAGCCAATCCTTGGCTGATGGACTTCTACTCCAGGATTCATCTATTAACCTGGACTGCACTCTGCCAACTTCTCTGGATCCTACCAAGCTGCAATCCATCATCAATAATATTCACACAAAAGAGCTGAAGCCTGACCTAGAGGGAGTCCCCATTAGTGTGAGCTTGGAGCAGGGAAAGACCTCCAAGCCTGCAGCTTCCCAAACTAGCATGCCAGCAAGGATTAGTGAGAGAGACAGGTCAGATGCAGGGCAGTCTGGGAACAGTAGTGGTAGGGTCAAACCTCCCAAGGGCAATGAGGCAGCTGTTTCCTCCGTCATTACCTTTGGACATACCAAGCCTTCAGTCATTGTGCATGGCAATGCAGTCTCATCCTCTGTCATAGTTCACAGCAATCAGATCTCCTCTGGAAATGGAAAAATTTCCCTGGACATTCCCTCTCCCAAGGATACCTGTCAGACCACAGCAAAGGCTACTCAGTATCAAACAAAAAAACATCTACAGAGGGAACAGATAGACATACATAAAGAGCAAGATGCAGCTGGCTTAAAATCTTCAGAGGGCTCAGAAATGAAACAATCAAAAGAGACAGGGAAACTTCATAAAGGGGGCAAAGCTCATAGCAAGAGCCAGTCTGCCAAAACGGTGCCAGTATCAGGAGGATCAGAAGTCAAAGGCAGTGGACCTCTGTGTCAGATCACTGTTCGCATAGGGGAGGAGGCTATTGTTAAACGGAGCATTTCTGAAACAGATCTCATAAGGGACAAAAATCCATCAGATCATAAAGTCAAAAAAGGTGACCCCTCACAAGAGATAGTAAGGGAACCACGGCACACTCACCATCACAGACACAAACACCGCACCCACCGCAGCTCCAGCCAGGAGGATGTTGAGCCAAGACGGAAAACCCCCAAAACACCAGGGAAGGTCAGGGAGTACTACTTTCGGCAGGAGGTCCGAGAACAAGACAGCGACCATGATGGCGAAGACAATCTGTGGAGGCCCTACTACTCTTACAAACCCAAACGGAAGATCCAGCATATGCAGAAGGTAAAGAGCTGGCAGCGCAAAATGCACTACAAGCGATCTCTGAGGCTAATGAGAAGAGCAGAGAGACTCATGAACCATGTCAATAAAGAAGTAGAAGGAAGAGAGGAGGATAATGGTAGTGAGAGAGATGGAGATGAAGTAAAGGAGGAGAACAGTATGGTGGAAAAGAGTGTGGTACACTTAAGAGAAACCTCAGACACTCCTCCTGTCACCTCAAAAGTAGAATACAAAGAGGCTGGTACGAAGGGGAAAGACTGCCAGCGAAAACTCAATCCTCCTACCCCCTCTATCTCAGCACTCCCTCCTCCTAATCCACTCCAGAACACATCACTCTCCTCTGCTATAAGACAGGAGCGACACTGGCCCATGGACCAGGCCTCTGAGTGTGGCACCTGTGGTCGTTGGTTCTCCAGTCCTAGGAAACGAGACAAGCATGAATTAACACACCTGCTGGAGTTTGTGTGTCTTCTGTGCCGTGCTCCTTTTTCATCCCAAACAAAATTGGAGGAACATCAACGGAATCAGCATCCAAAACCCAAACGCCCTTCTGCCCCAGGTATGCACCTATTCCCCTCCCCAGATGGGGAGGAAGAAATGGAAATAGAGGGTGTCAGCGAAACAGAAAGGAGAAAAGTGTTGGAGAAGAGCAGTCTAGGTCGGCTAGGCAGGAAGCCTCTGGTCAGACACACCTGTTCAAAATGTGATAAGGTGTGCAAGACAGCTGCAGCTCTTCACCGTCACCTAAAGCGGCATGAGTTGGGAAGTTCTGCTGAGGTTGAGTATTCACAGCCAAGAGCAACTGTGCTAAATCTAAACCCTGAAGTAGTACAGGCAACTCAGAGCAAAGACTCAGATGCAAAGTGTGACCGTGCACAGCCCATCCCTGTCATAAACTATCCAAAACCAGACTCACAACCAATTGAGAGCAGTCAGGTTCAGACCAACTTTTGTGAGGTGAAAGCAGAGCACCTAACAGAGGGGTCTTGTAAGAGTCCTGAACCATCAACATTTGACAAGCTGTGTAGTCCAACCTGTGCAAAGCCCTCCTCAGGTAGCCTCAGCCCCACAGTGGACCAGTCAAAAGTTACATCTTCCAGCCTTCATAGTATACTAGTCATGAATGGGACAGAGTGTCTGGACTACAGAACACCTGAAAAGCGGAATCTCGATGCACTGGACCAGAGGAAAAACAGTCCAGCACCTACTGAAAGATCAAGTAACAATGGTTCACTCACAGCAACAGCATCCCAGATTAAAACAAATAGTACTGCAGCAGTGTCATTAGAAACACAATCAGTCAGACAGGATGGTTTGGACCAAGAGGTGGCCTCAGATATACAGACACAGGGTGATATTGGGCCAACTGGTCATTTTAATGCTTTGCTAGAGGCTCAGGATCTGCGAGTGTCATCTTTGTCCAGAAGCCCAAGCAGCCAAGCGCAGGACTTGTCAATGCCAACTATCTTGGCGCAAGAGAGAGCACTTGCCCAGAGGGCCACAGGCACATCAAACATCCCAAGAGAACAAACTACAGATACAGAGTTAACGTTGCGGGTACCCAAAGAGGAGCCACTGAGTCCTGTGCCATCTCCTACATGTTCTGTTGTTCAAACCACTACAAATGGGCCTTCTCATAAGCATTCAAAGTCCCCCCATTACTCCCCTGACACCTTGGACCAGCAAGCACTGCTACACCCACAGGACAGCAGCCCTCATTGTGGTGGCCATGGAACAGAGAGACAGGGTCTGCAAATAAGTGGGGGGACAGAGCGCCCCTCTGAACATGCCTTGCTTCTTCCCCAAGCAAGTCTGTCTGAGCCAGAGGACAACGCCTCTGTAACACCCACAGACTCCCACAGGGAGGCTAGCTATCCCATCCAGGAATTTCCCCTTCCCTTGATTGTTCCGGGAGGTTATCGCTCTGGTAAGAAACAAGAGGACAACATTCTGATGTCTTACCCTGCTGGACCTCTACCTTTTGGGCCACTGGGGAAAATGGTGCCTCACAGTGACTCAGCCAAACTGCCCTTTTTCCCTGATTCCTACCACCTCTTCTATGGCCCACAGCTCCTGGCATACCCATATAACTTGGCTGCCTTGCCCATGGCTTTGAATATGATGGCGCCAGGGGACAAAGTAGAGCCTCTGCCTTTCCTGCCTGCTTTCTTCAACTACGCTGCCCCGTATGCTGGCACAGTACCCCATCCATTAGTGGTGAACCCAAACCTGTACAACAGCAGGAGTGACAGTAGTAAAAAGAGGGACAGTAGCAACCCATAGCAAGATGTATCATAGCAGCAAAGGTGTTGTCTAACAAAAAAGATGGGGCCTTTAGAGGAGGACTTTTTATTTGTTTTTTGTTTTGTTTTTTTGTTTTGTTTTGGGGTTTTTTTGCTCTAGTTGGTAGCAAGATGCACATGCACAGTTTTTGCCTCTCTTTTGTAAAGTAGTAATGCGAAGTAGGCAAATTTTAGAGGAAAAAATTAAGTAAAATAAAGGAATGCTGTTTTGAAGGGAGAAGCGATAGATGAGAGGGAGGTAAGAGAAGGGACCAATTGATACCCCTCTTCCTGCTTCTGGTAGATACACCTCCAACACACTTCTCCTTTCCTCCTGTCTTTCTGTAGTAGTTGTAGAGCTTAACTATCCGTCCTCTCAGATTCACTACAATTATAGTAACTATAACATGCAAGTAATAACAGCAAACAGGGTGTATGTTTTGCAAAATTTAGTTCAGTCTGCTTCCTTTTATAGTGATTGTACAATAGTAATTATGACAATAATTATACTGCTAATAGTGGGGGCTAAATGGTTTTTGAAAGTAAAGGGATGGATCTGAAAAAAAGGCTTAAAAGTCTAAACATTAGTAAAGAGAAGTCAGAGCGCAACAAGATTTTGTTTTGTATGTGTGGATATGTATCTGTCACTGTGTATATGTGTGTGTGTGTGTGTGTATGTGTATGTGTGTGTGTGTGTGTGTGTGTGTGTGTGTGTTTGTGTCTATGTGTACGTGTATGTGTATGTGTGGGTGTGGGAGTGCGTGCAAGCGCATGTGCAAGTGTGTGTGAAGAGATTATGGAAACTTCTTTTCACGCATCCAAGAGAATGAGGTTGTTCTCAGAAGTTTCACATCTGTAGATTGTGTTTTTGTGTTCATGTACAATATGCAGCCTTTTGTGTGTGCGAATGTGAGCACATGTAGCCACTTTGCGCTGCGTCAGCCTCCATCCATTCCATAGACATGTAAGGTATATGCATAAATTTTAGACTGACTATCATAGCCTTTAGAGGGCACTGAGTAGAAGCATTAGATCGGACTCAGGCATAACATAGGAACAAGATGGCTAAAATAGGGCCTGTGACATTGGCTAAGCTTGTGTTTATGTGATGCCTCTAATAACCAAGAAAATGGTAGTCATGTGGTATAAGACCGATGGTGTCTGAGGGAGTCATTCTAAAGTGTAACATTTTGTATACAAAGCTGGAATATGTTGAATATTCAGTTTTGTCTGTAGGAAGTGGGTGATATAAAAAAAAAGAGGTTTGTCGCTTTGTTGCAATTTAAATGTTCAACTGGCCACTGTGCAAGAATAGGTAGGTTAGTTGGTTCATGTATACTTCCAGTTCTCTTGTCAATCATCTCATTTCTTCCAGTGACTCAAAGAAAATCAGTTGACCTTCTTTTCAGTGGCCTTCTCCTCCCCAGTGCCCCCTGGTGTCCACCAAAGACACTACATTGACTCGGCAGGATCTAAGCATGTAGAAAGACAGGGAGGGAGACGAGGCGGAGAGAGAGAGAGACAGAGAGAGAGAGAGACAGAGAGAGAGAGAGAGAGTAAACAATATGAGTAAGCTGGATAGTCTAGTATTGCTTTTGGAGCTTCCTTGTTAAAAAACAGAGAGAACTATTCTCCTCCCCCACAATCTCAGCGAGGAAAGCCTGTAACTGCGGTTAGTTAATGTCTGTTCAAGGCGATCATGCGCCAGAGAGAGCTGCTTCATGCCAACTTGCATTTCCGTTGGCCTAAAGGTCCTCTCTCCCCTTCTGGAGCGGATGGAAGAGAGGGATATGACGTCAGCTTCTCCTGACGCCATCACAGAGCTGAAGCTTTGAGGCTTTGGGCAAGGCCTCGATTGTGCCAGAATTCCCCCAAAGGCACCCCTGGGAGTTTTTGTCAATTTGTCTTTTTTCTGGTATTAATCCCTTTTCAAAGAGAGACTAGGGTGTCTGATTATATATTTTTAGTATATATACATATGAATGTAATTTTAGTAATGAGGTTAAAGAAGTACAAAACACTTTATGGTAGATGGATTCTGTTTTCTGACTTGAAAAATAACATGTAATGAACTGTTATGAAGTCTTGGTATATATACAGTAGTCCTAGGAACATGACAAGAAACTTGGGTTTAATAATCACAACGCATGAGCAGCACTTGTTTCTTCAGTATCTCCTCCAGTATTGTCATAAAAACTAAATGTGAGAATTACCTTCAGTGTGTTTCTCTTCTATCACCTGTATTTTTTTATATACTCTCACTTGGCTATCCTTTTTTTCTGTGTTTTCTTTTCAGTTCCCTCTAGTATGAACGTAAATACCAAAAAGGAGCAGCTGCCCCGTTTACTTTTCTCACTCTATATAGAACTTATCCAATGATTATTCTGATTACCCCCCAAAGAGGTGTGTGTGTGTGTGTGTGTGTGTGTTTGAAACCATGCACTACGTCCGCAGCACTGTTAGTTTCCAGAAGGGACAAAGCACAGTGCGATGAACTGTAGAGGCTAACGTGGCTTCACTTGGGTGTGGTTACAAGCCTTTTGTGTTTCTATGTGTGTTTGTGTAGGGGTGTGTGTATGTGTGTGTGTGTGTGTGTGTGTGTGTGTGTGTGTGAGAGAGAGAGAGAGAGAGAGAGAGAGAGAGAGAGTGATAGGGTAAAAAAATGTAAAACCAAAACAAATACTTGGAAGTTATCTTTTCAACAGTTTTTGTCTGTTCAATGCCATCCTTCATTTCCTGTGAGTAATTATAAAAAAGGAAATTTTGTTTTGTCCATAACTGAAATAGGCCATTTGGGAATGTGGATTAATGAATGTCAACTATTTCTTAGGCCCAATTTTATCAATATGTTTAAAAACAACCTAAGAATAGTTATTAAATCAGAAAAACTGGGGATTAATAAAAGGGGCTTGGAAATTGGGAAAATAGGGAAAATCGCTGTTATGAAATTTGCAGATGTCTGAATCCATACAGATGACTAGAGATAATCAAGATTTCAGCTGACTGGGTGACCTCTTCTGAGTGTGAATGAGATGTCAAAGTAACAAACTGGAGGAATTTTCAGCCGCTAATACTTGTAGGAATATAGTCGTAACATATGGTTTGTCAACCCTTTTTGAGTACAACTGTGACACTGTTTTGAAAATTCGCACAATGTTTCTGAAAGTTTCAAAGAACTAAAATGTTTGATATGTTCAATGTCTCTTTTTGACTTTGTGTGACAATTTAGTACAAAGGCTTGTAGCCACAGATGGCCCAGTGGTATAACTGTGTTTTTATTTTTCATTATTTCTCTGTTTTCTCTGTTCTCCCTCCATGCTCCAGTCATTCAAATAAAGTATTAACCTAATGACCCAAAAGAAAAGCTGTTTTTAAAATTATTTTTATGTAGTATCAAATGCCTTTTACAAATGGGAGAGGTTCTGCTAAGATATTTTCAAGAGTTTCAAATTAACCTCAGGGAATGTTTTCCCCAAGCATGGGGGGCAGACAGTTTTTCCTTCTAGGACACTGCAATACATTTAGTAGTCATCCTTCTAAATCTATTTCTTTGTAACATAGATTAAGCATTTTATGTCTGAAAGGCTAAGGCTTCAGTGTATAAAAGACCCTACAAATGAATCTCATTAAGGCCCCAAAGAGCATCTGGATAGCCAAGTCAGGTTTGCTATATTATCACTTTTTCCCCTTGTGCTGTTGTTTAAGAGGACAAGAGTTGACTACCTGTGTAATATGGACACCCAGGTAAGCAGTTGCAACTGTTCAGGTACATCGTTAAAAAGATCTAAATCAAACTTAACACCCAGGTACTTGCACCAATTGATGGATGATTATTAAAAATGTTTTCTGACTTGTTCCAAGAAATCAGCTGCATGAACTCCACAGAAACATGTGATCTGTAGAATCACGGATTTTTGGAGCAAGTCGCTGCATAGGGCCAAAGTTAATTTCCCAAGACGGCAACTGACAAATTTTATACCAGTGACCCTTCTATACTACATCAGTTTAGCTATTTCCCTAGAACACTTAAGATAAGTATTTAGTAATACTACCTACAGTTTAACAGTATTATGGCCTTGGTCTCATGCCATATAAATGCCTTAACCTGCCGCTAATGCTAATTACTGCGTTTGTGCTGATTGTGGAGTCCATTCTGCTCAAGTTGTGCGTTGTTTTGTAGTATGCAGTACTGTGCAGTGGAAAAGATGCAAACCCACCACACCAGGGGTCTGGGTTTGACTCCTGGTCTCTGTGATGCTTCTGGCTTGGTTGAGTATCCCTACAAACACAGCTGGTGATTTTTCTGGGTAGGAAGTCAGCAGGGGATTGTCATTTTGACACACCCATTGGCTGATTGGGTCTAGATTAGTGGTGGGCAAATCTGAAGAGTGTAGTTGGACTTCAGCACGTGTCAAGGCTTCCTAGTGAAAAGAAGTGGCAGTTGACACCACATGTGTCAGAGGAGATACCTAGAAGACTATACCTCCCCAAAGTTTTAATGTGAGGTGCAGAGGCCTAAGAAAACAGTGTTCATGGTGGAGTCTCAGGTGGAGCTAGGCCAGTGTCAGTCTGGAAGAAAATGAGACTGCACTACAATCAGGATAGATGTTAGAAGGTTAGCTCTGTGCTGGTTGTGAAGTTAGTCTTGGGATGAAGCATGGTAAAATTAAATCATTTGTGTCATGTACTTGACTAGACATGAAGCTCTGCAGTATCTCATGAGCTGGTTAGCTAAGTCACCCACATGCTTTCAGGTTTTCAGTCAGTAACACAGTGTATGTGTGTGTGTGTGTGTGTCTGTGTGTACATGCACTTCACTTCCACCAGTTTACGCTCCTGAACTTTGAATCCCTTGTCTAAAACAGAAACGGACATGGATTTGGTGCCAGTTACTGCACCTATGGTCACTTGCAATCTCAAGCATGCTCTTTAACTAACTTGACACAAAGTGAGTGTGGACTTCATCACATAAGCATAGCTAACCAGAGGTCTGTGTCTCTCGTCTCTTTCAGAATCCCTGTCACAAGCAATATCAGAGCAGCGGGCTGCTAACGTTTGTGAGAATGTTAGAACATGTGCCCACACATTAAATGGCTGATGAGAGACAGATTCACAAATATCGCATCCATTAGCCAGTAGTGCTTCCACCTCTGTGACCAGTCTCTGTTCCAGGTTTTGTTTACAACATTGTGCAACTTTTGGTCAGTAGACTGGTAATGCATAGCAATACACTGAGGTCATGGTCAAATAGCTGAAATTCTGCCAGCAAAACTCATATATGTTTGGGTTATAGAGATTCAAGTTCCTCTTCCCCAGATGATGATTATTAGGGCTTGATCATTCTAAGCTCTACATTTCTTGGAAAAGAGACATGTTCTTTTGGTTCGTTAAACAGCCAAACTGTCTGAGCCTATGGACATTCAAAAAACAGACCAACGCTCGGAGTCCTCAAGGTCCTAGTGGAATGGACAAACAAATATCAATCACCTCTCAAAGGTCATTCATTCAGCAAACACAGACTAACTAGCTTGCCCAGAGAGGGAGAAGGTGAAAATTATGTTTCATCTCAATTATGCACCACAACTTTAAAAATATCTGTAACTGATTGAATAGACCTTTTGGAGTACTTTCAACTTGTATCACTTTAAAGTCAATAATACAGGAGTTGTTTGGTCAAGAGCACATAGAATAACTGAGCCTGTTAAAATATGAGAATGTGCTCAATCAAATTCAGCTTTTTAAAGCAAGTCACTTAATTTTTAATCTTGGAATGACATAAAATCTTGTTCAGTGACATTTTTTTTATTATTTGAAGCAACTGAGCACCGTCCAAAGGAGCAGCTGTGAAAAATTTCTTACTTAAAAGTAACTCTCAGATTAGTTGTTTGAGACTATAAGATAAAATCTTATAAATAAAATAAAATTCTGTGAGCACGTATAGGATGTCTAAACCTTTTTTTTCCTCTGATGATATAAGTGATTCTGATAATATGAAATGAGACAGTATCTTAATATCTTATTGCTTGTATCATATCTATATCTATATCTATACACACACACACATATATATATATATATATATATATATATATATATATACACTCACACACATATTGAGAGAGAGAGAGAGAGAGAAAGAGCACTTTTTGCTTTAGGTTTGCAATGACCACATGAGAACAGTTAAAAATAATGTGTTAAGTTGCACACATGCAACAAACTGACTCAGTATATCAGCCCAGTCCAGATGATCTTTATTACACAATAAACTGGTGTTCATTTTGATGGATTAAATATATTGTGTAGTGCAGTTCTTGCTAATGAGACCAATATAAAGATTTTAAGACTAAAAAATTATGGGAGAAATGAATTGATGACTACACATTAGTAATTGGATTTTCACCCACCAACTTCCAGCCACTAACCATTAGAACGCCCACAAGAAACAGATTGTTTAGGACAAGTAAACACTCCACCTGATCAATACTTTTTGGTGGTTTTAATGTCAATGTCATTGGCCCTGTGGTCCATGTACATGCCCTACTGCAGAGTTCACAATTCATTGACGCTCAGCTGAACCAGCCCATAAGACAACAGGCAGATAAGGAGAAGCCCTCTTTGGCTAAAGCTCTGCTGTCGCCAACCTGTAGAGCGCCTGAGGAGAACCCAGTGACCATGGACAATGTGAGGGCTGTGTTAGGGGTGCTGTTACTGGGACCCTGTATTACTTGGCTGAGCTGTGAAGTTTCAGCAGAACAGGTGAGTGCTTATGTCATCTCAGGTCATTTAGGAGCTAGTTTTTTTTTCAGCTACATCAGTTCAGACAACTAACACAATATAATTTATAATATAATATGATATAATTTATATCATATACATTTTCAGGATTTGATGAATGATTAATTGAGCTGTGATTGGTTCCTTAAACTGACACTGATTTGACATGTAAAATTGTAAAATTGATTCTGTTTAGGTTTTTTAGGGTGACTGTGAGGATATATCCTCCCTGAGAGAAAGTCTCAAAAGTATCAGTCATACACTTATTTTAATTGTCTGATTAAGATGAATGGCAATAATGCCACACTGGAGACCACAGGTGGTCATGCACATGAGAACATTCATTGTTCAGATGAACTACACATTTGAGAAAAAAAAAAAAGATCTCCTCATTGTTAGATTTGCATAACAAACTCATCCCTGGAACATTTCAGTGCTGGACTGCTTTTTCAGCATTTTTCCAAACAAGATATGTAACATTTTTGAATGGCTCAACATTTATTTTTATTGAATCCCTGCTCTCTGCTTCAAACTCCCTGGCACTTATAGTAGCATTTATATGTATTTGTGTATATATGAATTTTTCAGAATATTTTGTCTTCCTAGTGTAGAGCCTGATCTCATATTCAAGATGCATTTCATGTTTTCAAGTTTGTTAAGCAACATTTTTTTTTTAGTTTGGTATGATGGTGAATTTGATACGAATGCCCAATGTATTTCATTCAGATTTAGCTTACTACCATCTTCTTTCAGAGCAGTTTCCAGTAGTAATACTTGGCTCAAATGGCAACTGCAACAACAGCCTGCCAAAAGAAATATTACAATCATACAAAATCAACCTTCCATTCATTTACAGTGTAAGCCTTTCAGATTTTCTCCTCAGAAACATGAGGGGCCTAAATCTGGCAGCATTCTACTGAGAAAGTATGCCACAAACTTCTTCTCAGATGTTTTTATTTTGGGGTGGAGATCCTTCAGCTACTGTTTTAAATTATTATCCTTAGGTAAACATTTGCTACAATTAAAGGTACAGCCCAAGTATAATTAATGAAGTTAATCAATAAAACCACAAAATCACACACTCAGCCTTTGCCAGATAGTGGTTTAGAATACTTTGGGTTGAAAACACAATCTAAATTCAGGTCAGAAGTTTTTTCTGTGGTAAACAAGTAGGGAGTTGCTCATTTTCATACGGAAAATATGTACGTATTTGTGCAGCCACCGTAAAAGAAGTAATCATAAATTTGAATATGGACTTTTTGGTTATCCCACGTAAAAGGAGGAGAAGAAAAGGTAAAATAAAAAAACCCTGTTGCGTCACAGGCCCTCTGAAATTGGACTTGACTTAATCCAAGAACAATGACATTGCAATTTCTTTATTACCCAAGTTGTAATAGTAATAGACTTTCCCTCTCATGTTTAACTGATTTAACTGAAATATTTTGTTGGCTTGCTGTTGTTTCACACCTTCAAATATTTTATGTGGAACTGACACAGATATTTGGTGGAGGGGTCATCAACCTGAGGCACAGACACAACACATGGGAGCCCTTAATGCAGACAAAAGCAAACCTGTCTGAGGTCAAGAGGTTCGTTCGATTAAATCTTGTCATGGGTAACCTGTTTCCTGCCAATAATATATATGCTCTGAACTCTTCTAACTGCATCTGGAGTTACATTTTATATTGGTGCTCTATGCTTGATTAAAGGTCATTTATGTGCACTCTCCAGTATAAGATCCATTTTTGAGTTTCGTACACTGGATCCAGAAGGTACCATATTCTATGGGGACACCAGAGAGGGCAAAGACTGGTTCGTGCTCTTACTGCGTGGGGGTATTCCGGAGATGCAGATTGGGAAAGCTGATGTCCTGGCAAGCGCGATGGGAGGTCCCAAGCTCAACGATGGGCTCTGGCATAAGGTTGAAAGTCCACATTGCGACTTGACAAGATTATTTAACAAATTTCAACATATAAATAACTTGTAGGAATTCAAATACCTTAACCTTACTGACTGAACTTATGACTATGCTGCTTTTTACTAGTTGGAGCTACGGAGTGAGGGGAAGTTTGTGGTGTTGGAGGTGGATGATGAGGTGGCGCTGGTTGTGGGATTAGACGCCAAAACGGCCCAGATTATGATGACTGGTCAAATACGTCTAGCCTTGGGCGGGATACTGGTCGACAAAGAAAAGCTTGTTCACCAAGTTAGTTTTGACTTTTCTTTTGTTACCGTTAATACATACGAAACATTGTTGGAAATGTCAGCGTGATCGATAAGATTTTTATCACAAAACGAACTGCGATAAGATGTTATCACATCTGAACTGAATTGTGTCTTCTCCCTTTTACACTCTTTTCTTCTCTCCTGGCTCTTTTATATCTTTTGTTCTCCTCACACATTTATCACTCTCACTCAGTTTACTCCCGCAATGGATGGTTGCATAAGAGAGGGGCACTGGCTGAATCTCAGCACCCCATGGGATACAGATCCAAACAGGGAGACCTGGCCCTGCTTCTCAGAGATCAAGAGAGGCAGCTACTTTTCAGGGCAAGGGATGGTTATGTTCAACACGTCAGGTCAGTTGTTTCCTTTTCTTCTCCGCCTATTTATGTAGTGTGAACTGTACACTTCCCTTTTAAATCACTTGAAAAAGGATGATTGTTTAATAATGACAGAATTTGCCTTTGTTTGCAAGCTACATGTAAGGGTTCAACTGAATTTTATCATGTTATCGTTACATATGTTCACCACTTTCAAGTAACAAACTAAAAGTAGCTATTAATGTTAACTGACCTATCAATCAGGTGACATGCTATAGCAAAGATCAGGCAGGGTTCCCTGGAGCCATTAGTTTAGCTAACTAAATAACAAATTGAAATAACAAACATAACAAACTTGAAATAACAAATGAGGCTCAATTTTCAGCACAGGACTATAGTTCTTAACATTTAGCAGTGAAATCAAATCACAGAATTCAATATTTTATGCATGCATGGGAGTCAAGGTAAATGATTAAGTTTATGTTTACTTATATATGTCTGTCTTACTGCAGAGCTGCCTTCAGTTCAGTCAGAGGAGCAGGGAATCATAATTGAAATCTTTGGATATTGGAGAGGGACAATATTCAGCTTCCAGAGACCTGGATTTCGGTACACTACGGTAGACAGCCAACCTTCAAACAATAGCAAGGTATTTTGGTAACACAGAAGAGAATCTTTTATTATATTGATAAAGCGGATTTGCCACAAGATACAAAGAATTGTAATATTTGTTTAAAAAATCTGCTCAATCTAGAATTTAACAAATGACAAATACTGTAAAGTTCCTTCAGTAGTATCTTTGCCATGGTTGCTGCAATTCTTCTTGGTTAATGCAGATTAACCTGGTTGTCACCAATAATAGTGCAGTTTCATTGAAGCTCCTTATCCCTTTTCTTAAGGAAGGATCAATAAATGACATTCTTGGCTTCCCTAACTCTCCAAAATTGGTCATTAAAATACTGAGACATTCTTGGACTGTAAATGGAATAACACAATCAGAAGATGAATCCCAGGACTTTTATTCCTACTGGAGAGAGGGGATGATCCTGGCATTTGGAGGATTACCAGGTACTTTATTGTAGAGAACTGTAAGGGGATTCCTTAGAAAACTGTTATGTCAACACAAATACAGATGTTCACTGTCATGTGAAATTAACAATAATCTTGGTCATAATGTGTATTTTATTTGCAGTCTGATAATATCATAAGCAAAATTGATTACAGTTCACAATAGTTATCAGTCCCTTTTCATATTGCAGAGATGCTGTAAGACACATTCATTCAGGTTGAATTCAGTTTTCAGTTTAACAGGTTTTATCTCTTTTTCCAGGTGAAAGTGAAGAATTAGGTCGTTCACAGTACCTGCATGGCTGTCTGGAGAGGATCTTGATCCAGGGTCAGGACATTGATCTGGACCAAGCTTTTTACAAACACTCATCGGTGTCATCACACAGCTGTCCTGTGAAAGTGGTGGATGGTGTACCACAAACACTTTAGCCACATAGGTTCTCTATTTCCTCCTCCATTATGTGCTGCCTATATTCCACATTGCACTTAGGTTAACATGGAAGATAACAAAACAAAAATGTATCAGTTCATCAAAAAACTGACAATGGACATTTGGTGATGGCCAGGCCTGTGCAATGATTTAATGTATAATCAGGTACACCACAGAGACCAAGGATTAAAACAAGCCTATTCATGATCCTGGTATAGCTGCTTGCATATCGTGACTTAATTCCACTTCCATGATCTGCAAGGTAAACATCTTTGTCAATAAATCACAGAAATATACATTTTCTATTTCATATATGAAAGAATGGAAACTTCAACACTTCGTAAAGCTTCACAGCATGTCTTTTTATTTCATATTAACCAGAGTTCTGATCGAGCAACTCTTCATATAATTTGTATCCATTGGCCTTTTTTCCAATGCAATTTATTTTGAAATAGCAATTCATGGTGAAAACAACACAAGAGATTCTGATTCGAAAATTCTGACGATCCACTTACCAATGATTAGATACTTTTAATATTATTTTCACCTGACTTAGAGCATTTACTTCTGTGGGAAAGCCATTTACGTAGAGAGTAATTATTTTTTGAGTATGAGACTAAAATGAGACAGTGGAGTGGTTCACTGAGGAAACCCCAAAATGAGAGCAGTGTACCTCACATTTAAGGCTTAAGATACAACAACAACAACAACAACAACAACAACAATAACAAACATCAGTTTCTCAATTAATCTTGTTTCATTCCAGGACCTTTGTTTCATACTTATAAATAACAGTTGTAACCACATTTTAAGATAAAATCAAATCTGAGAATGTTTATTTTAATAAGTGCCACTTTTAGGCAAGGTAAAAAGGCAATGAATATCCACAAGAAAAATCACTTAACAGCTTGAGTGAACAGCTTGAATATATAGCGCTGTGTCAAACAGCTCATCATAGAATTTAAGCCCACTAGTATAAGGCGAGACAGGCCTACTAAAATAAAAATCTGCGGAAATATTCAGTAAGAAAGTCAGCGTCAACAGGTGCTCAAAAATAAGTTGCAGAGGCCCGAAAAATGATCGAATTTCAGCGCAAACCATGCATTCAAAATCCTACCACGATAAAGCCTGTGTGTTGAATTTCGGTGGATATATGCACCTGCTGGCCACGTTGATTACTTTGGCCCCGATTACAACGATTATGTTGATTACGTAGGCCTATTTGTGTAACAGTTATAATCTTTCCCTTATTCCTCAGGGTTTTACCTGCCTCACTTGCAGGTGTGAGAGATCCAAGTAGAGATATAATTAGATCATTCACGGCAGACTCAGGGTCGGGTTTTCCATAATGCATTATTGACGTGCTGCACTTGACGTGAAGGATTACGCTGGTTCCAAATCAGCGCCACACTTAAGTCACTGCGCGAGAGTTAAAATCATTTATCTGTAAAATTTAAATGTAAACACCAATTTAATCTCAGATTTTAAACTTTTTACAATTATTGATTATACAGCGTACAAAGCAGAATTGTCGTAAAAATACGGTAACAATCGTACACCTGGCAACGCGGGACATGATATCTAGACAATAGTCACTGCGCCTCCTGGCGGATAAAACCTGTATTTAATTCGTGTTACATTTACTAGTTATACTAATACGACAACGCAGCGCTGCAGAGAAGGAATACGAAGAGTTTACGTTTTAAATGAATGCACTCTGACGAATGAGAATTTATCTGAGCGCTTAACATATGGATTTATTATTTTTATGCGGAATTATGTATACGTTGTTTTCATGGCTGCTTCCTTATACTTAAACAGCGACCATAATATCAACACCACTAAGCAGACGCAATGCCCGAGGGTATTCAAAATTGTCGAACCCGTGCTGACAGTGAACCAACCCTGTGATATTTGTTATCGTGGAACTTGCTAGAGAGAAGAGCACAGTCAGTGCCACACTACCGTAAAGCTGAACTAGCTGTCCAGACCTTCTGCCGTTTCATTACCCAATACTAACGGGAGAGTGCAAGTGTTTTCTGTTGTCGCAAACGCCAGTGTCGCGAAGTGTGCCGCCCAGCGAAGATGGCGGCCGAGCTGCATCCTCGCAGCGGTAAGCTGATCGGCCTATCAAACTCGAACCGAACAGCTCATCGTAACCAACCTGTCCAGGAATTCAATAATGGGTTGGTCCTCAGTCGAGAGCCTCTTAGAGATCGTGATGTCTTTACTGTTCGCATCGACAAAAAGGTAAACAAGCATGCTTCAGGTCGGGTCGGGATAGGGATGAAAATGCGGGAGGAATGGAGTGGGTCCTGGGTTTCTGTGTCTGCAGTATCTGTTCTGTCCGACACCTAGACATGTAGCGATTGACATCCGATCAAAGAGGTGCTAGACCAAAAATCGGTTGTGCATTGACACCTACGTGTCTCAGGATTACTCTAGAGCAACGTGTTTGGATACATCTCAACTTATTTTGATCCTTTGCTAATTGCCAGGACTTGCTTGTAACGAGTGTCAGCTGCGGTTGATGGTATGCGGTTCTGTTTAATTTTCGCTGTCAGTGGCTGTTACTTTGCTCACGGAAAGGGTTAGATATCTGTGTGTAGCAAGGCAGGTAACCTGGTAACCCTGGAGTGGAATGGTATGGTATGGTTCTTGTTTGTTATTTGGAAATTGTTTCACGCTAGGTTAGATTTTATCATTGTAAGTGACAAAATGATTAGCATGCCAGCTAGCACCGGCCACCATTATCAGAAGTATTAGTTGCTACCAAGTGGCTAACACAATTAGCACTTAGGAGGCTCATTCTGTTTTGTAGTTGACAGCATGACGTTTGTTTTGGTAGGTGCAGTTAGCTTGCTAAAAATGGAAGTCCCGATTTATCGTTATCAGTCAACATGTTTTGACTATTCGCTAAGAGTCCGCTTAAGATCAGCCAGTTTTCTGATTAAATAGCATAATTTTTGTTTTTAAATCGGTTTATTAGTCTCAGCTATAGGATAGAATATGAAGGACGGCTAAAGGGGGAATATGGGAACTAGATGCATGGAGACGTCGTGTCGCACCTTTGCACCAGACTGCATTTAAGATATAACCAATTAACTATGAGCTTAAACCACTGAACCTCACATTGAGAGGTCATTTTACCTCAGTTACACAACACATCACACACTTTATCAATCGACTTATGAAATGACCTTGTGTTTGGGGTCATTATCTTCAACATAAAGCATGTTTTGTGCTGCAGGGTTACATGTTTTTTTTTTTTTTTTTAAGTAGATAGGCATCGGCCAATATGTTCCCAGGCATTGTGTTGGTCTGGGCAGGTACCTAGTAAGGCACATCATCTTTTAATTTAACTGTTTCCAGGAGTACCAATACAAATGTCTGCCCAGTGTGTCAACAAAATGCCAGCACTTGTCTAACTACCAGCTCTTCAAAGCATCTTATGTGCCAGCTATAGCATTACCCCTGAATCATTATGACAGCAACTGAAACTTGGCAGTAAAGGGCCAAAGAAAGGATAGCAGCCTGTGTCTAACAAGTCTAAATAGCCCATTCCAAGCCATTCAGGGAGGCAACCCCCAACTTAAAATTGTAATGAGTGATAATATTCCCTTATCCCTTAATTTCTTGTCTGTGAATCCCAGCTCAGGCAAACAACCAGTATGGTTTTGTCTTAGAAGCAGACGTGATACTGCATCAAGCTTCATGGTCTCGTCTTTTTGAGCAGACTGTACAGCAGACAGATCTCACAATTCACAGGGTGCAGTTCACCCTAAAGGTTGTCTCATGAAATATCTGCAGTGATGACTAAGCACATAAAATGCTCATTGATATGTAACGAGATATAAATATTGACATAAATGCTTTTGTGTTTTTCGTCATGATAGAACAGCTTAAATTATTCACGGCATGGTTGAGTAGTTTGTTGAGGAGGTAAATGTTGAGGGAGAGAATCCGACATTGTTCTTAAATGTATGTGCTTTGGGTCTGGCCAGTGATCCTTGTCACTACCAAATTCACTTGACAGATGGAAATGTGGGCTGGAGATTGTGTATGAGAAACATATGAAAAGGGAGAGAGATGATGTGTGAAAGAGGAAAGGAGAGCCAGCTGTCGCTTTAGGTGACAGGTCACTCAGCTCACAGTTATGTCACCAGATGAGACAAAACCCTCAACTCTGTCACACAGCATCAATTCGCTCTCGACCCTCCTTAACCGAGATTCACGCTGCCCTCTGTTACACTGACTTACATTGCACTGTCACAAAGGAAGGCAACAGCATTACCAGATGAGTAATTAGCAGGAAGAATTGAGAGACAATGTACTGATGAACAAAAACGTTTTATGGGGAGATAAAGTGACGTGTTTTAAACTGCAGATACTCTTAGACACAAGATACTGGTGTGGATTCCTGCCCTCTGAATGACTTGAAATGGAAAAAGATGGTAGTAAAGGAGAGACTTAATAGTGTTAAGACATTGTAAGTGTACATCTGTTGGAAGCAGCAGAGTTCCAAATAGGTGATAAGATGGAGATGAAGAGTAGATAGAGTGAGAGAAACTGAGGGGGGGAAGTAGTCCAGTGAGTGACTAGTATTGCCCATTCATTCACTGGATTCAGTGTAAATTTTCAGTTAGAAAGAGCAGTGTGGTAGGAGACTATAGAGACACTTTTGTTCACACATACAGCCCCTCCGGTTAGAATCCCATTTATTTTAGGTTTGCAGTGCATGTGTGAAAGGGGCTACTGATGCATGTAGTTACAATTCAGTGCTGCATGTTTCAGCATTTAAGTTCCAGTCTTTCCACATGATCATACCAACCCATTTTCACATGATTTACATCAGCAAGATGCGAAGTGTCCTTTTCTGTTTCCTAATTTATTACAACTGTATTAATAATAAGTCCTCTGTTTGCTTTAGGTGAACTCATGGAGCGGCTCCATTGAAATAGGTGTGACAGCACAGGACCCAGCCAGCCTGCAGTTCCCGAGCAGCGCCACGGGGCTTCAGGGTGGCTCCTGGATCGTGTCCGGCTGCTCGGTGCTGAAAGACGGGCGCTCGGTGCTCGAGGAGTATGGCCGGGACCTGGACCAGCTGGGTGAAGGGGACCGCGTGGGTATCCAGCGTAACGGGCGTGGTGAGCTGCACTTGTGGGTAAACGGACAGGACTGTGGCCCGGCAGCCAGCGGGTTACCCCCGAGGTTGTGGGCAGTAGTGGACCTCTATGGCAAGTGCACCCAGGTCACCGTGGTCAGCTGCGAGCCACCGCCTGAGAGGGAGGGAGATGAGCTGGAGGATGAGACAGTGGAGGAAGAGGAAGAGGTGGAGCAGGCAACAGGCCTGACTGTCGGAGCAGGCTCGTGCCGCGGCCATGAGGATGGGGTAGGGGCAGTGGCTACAGGGGCTGTCGCTCCTGTGATGAATGGAACAGCTGAGGACGGTAAGGGGCCATGTTCACTGCGTTATCATGACACTTTATTTTTACCAGCTTACTCTTTTGAGATCCAGGGTCTTCTTTTCAGGAGAGATTTGTGTAAAAAAAAAAAAAAGACAGGATATAGTCTTGTTTGTTTGTTTTTGTTTTGTTTTATTTTTAAGACAGCAAGTAAGAAATAATAAATCTCATAAAAAACAAACAAACAGGCCAACAAAGAAAAATGAGCACAAGAGGTCAGACGCCAGAGTACGATTTAGTAAGAGGAAAATATTAGTAGCAACCAGAGGGTAGAAGAGATGCTTTTTTTCTCTCCCTGTGCTGTGCTGATCGTGTTTTTGTTGGGACTTTTCTTTTTCCTCAGTTCCTGAGCTCTCAAGGAGCCACAGTCGACCAGACAAGTTCCCAAGTAACCTTGAGCCTGACACAGGTACTGTTTATTACAGCTCCTGCCGGCCGAGTTATTACATTATTCCAAGAACTCGTTCTGTTTTTCTCCCCCTCTTTTTTTTGTTGATTGTTTTTCCTCTCCCTCTTTCTCTCTCTCTCTCTTTCTCTTTCCTCTCTCCCACAGTTCTGACCGAGCACCAGTTGTTCGATGTGTTCAACAATGCAATTGTCTCTCTGTACCGTTCTGAAGACGAGGGCGGAGGTGACCTTGGAGGTGGAGGAGGAACCGTTTCAGACTCTTCAAGGGGGTGCATGGGAAGTAGTAGCAGTAGTGGGGGTGGAGGAGGGGGGAGCGACAGTGGCATTGGAGCTGGAGGTGGGGGCAGTGCCAACAGCAGTCCAGCTGGGAGTTCGGGAGGCGTGACAGGTTTGGGGGTTGGGTCAGGAGGCATGATGACCAATGATGCGCTGTTGTTCCATGAAAAGTGCGGCACACTGATCAAACTTAGTAACAACAACAAGACAGCAGAGAGAAGGAGACCGCTGGACGAGTTTAACAACGGGGTAGTCATGACCAATAGACCGCTCCGTCACAACGAGATGTTTGAGGTGAGAGGATCTCTGTGTTTATATGTGAACATGCATTGTCAGTGAGTTCAGTTTAATAGAAGCCAGATGTTGATAGATGAGTGCACTCATAGTACATGTATGAGACATTTCACTATTGTGGAACAGGGGTCTTTCCACTTCATATCTTGTGACTGTATGAACGTAGATGATGGATGGTTACAGAAAGTTAGCATTGTGCTAGACCTCAGACACAAGCTGTTCCTTTTGCTGTGCATATAAACTGGTGTCTGAGCTGTCAGCAATGGTAATCGTAACTGTTGTAATCGTTTTTGTGGTGTTTGATTGACGGCCACCTTCTCTGTCTCAGATTCGTATTGATAAGCTAGTGGATAAGTGGTCAGGGTCCATTGAGATTGGCGTCACCACTCACAACCCCAATAATCTGGACTATCCTGCAACAATGACTAACCTGCGCTCAGGTAACCTACTTTGCCTCTCTCTCTCTCTCTCTCTCTCTCTCTCTCTCTCTCTCTTTTTACCTGCCTCCTAAGCATAGAGGTATGTGTTAAGGTGTATGACATGCAGACTAAATGTCCTGAATGTGGTATTTAAAATGTATTTGTTTGCCTTCCTTTGCTTTTTAATGTGTGTATCTGCGTGTTCATATTCTCAGGCACAATCATGATGAGTGGTTGTGGGATTCTGACCAATGGGAAGGGCACACGGAGAGAATACTGTGAGTTCAGCTTGGATGAGCTCCAGGTGAGATGGCCACTGACTCCTGTCTAAACAAATACAATCAAAATTTCATATTATTCTTACCAGTATATCGCTCATCTGTACAGAGTGAAGTAATGACTCTTTTTTGACTGTTAACTCACAGGAAGGGGATCACATAGGGCTGATGAGAAAAGCCAGTGGAGCACTGCACTTCTACATCAACGGCATAGATCAAGGTGAGAAAGTCACTATGTGGCCAAAAATGGCTTAGGGAGTCAGTTTGCTGAAAGCCTTGTACATGCATAATTCTGTAAAACTAAGTGTTCGTCATGTGAATTTTTTATTTAATTACCTTCGAAGAATGTTGGTGTGCCATTGCTCTTTGACAAACACAGAAATGTACTGTTATGGATGTCTAAAGTTACTTAGTAACCAGGGAACCAGTGCAGAGTGGAACATTTTGTCAGGAGAATTTAATCAATGCAAACAGTAATTGTATGACATCAGTTCAGTGTTTTACTGAGTCTGATTTGATTGTTGTCATCGGTGAGACAGCTGTATATGAGATACAGCTGTTACTAAAATGAAGTGAAATTTCCATCCCAGTTTGTGCTTGGGACACGAGCGTAAAATTTTTCCTGGGATAGACTGCAATGTGAGTGAAATGGACCCAGACGGTGTTTCAAAAAGTCTGATCACTCTAAATTATTCCTGTTTGTGTGTAATTAAGTCAAGTTTGACAACTGAATGACCTCTTACCTCTTATCCCTTTGCTGTGTTCTCCCTTTGACTTTCTTTGGCATTAGGTGTGGCAGCTAACCAAACTCCAGGTGTCGTGTATGGTGTAGTGGATCTGTATGGAATGGCTGTAAAAGTCACCATCGTGCACAATCATAACCATAGCGACCGCTTACGGCGTAACAATGCTATCATGAGGGCGTTGTCGCCTGACGTAGGCAGACCCCGTCCTGTGCTCTCCCAAACCCCAGACCCTGATGCAGCCGATCGGCTGCTTTTTCACCCCAACTGTGGACAAAAGGCAGCCATCATTAGTGACGGCAGGACTGCACTGCGTCCTCAGTGAGTCAGCCAAGTTTTCTCACATTTTTTAAAAGTACTTATATAAGAAAATGCAATAGATTTGACAGGTAATACTGTGGCATGTAGGGCTATGTCTGAATCCCAAAATGCAGGAAACGTTTTCTTCTCTTGAGAAGGTGTGTTGACAAATTAATAGGTTATTTATTGCATGATAGTTGACATTCATAGTTACACAGGTGTCAGCCGTCTCAAATGTCTTATAACATAGAACCATACAGTCTTGTTTGTCTTATTTATACCCCTTTTATATGTTTACAGCGCGACAGACGACTTCAATCACGGAGTGGTCCTCAGCAATCGGCCATTGCGCTCCAACGAGGTGTTCCAAGTACGCATTGACAAGATGGTAGACAAATGGGCAGGTTCCATAGAGATTGGAGTGACAACGCATAACCCAGCTTATCTTCAGCTCCCCTCTACCATGACCAACCTGCGCTCAGGTACTGACTCCCATCCAGTCCCACATACACAAAGCATGACATACAGGACCTCACTAGAGGCAGCCTATTCTGCATGTATGTGCTCCCCAATGTTCTCTCTTGCACTAATCTCCTCTCTCAGGGACCTGGATGATGACAGGGAATGGAGTTATGCACAATGGGACTACAATACTGGACGAATATGGACACAACCTGGACCGACTGAAAGTGAGTGAAGGGTGACAGAACCCATTCCTATTCATCTACACATGTGCTCCATCAGTTAGTCATTTTCTTTCCTTTAATTTTCTGTATTCAGACTTTCAAAACATTTTTGAATAAGGCTGTTCAGTGTATTTTTATTGTCCCTGAGTTGTGAATTTCCATGATAAACACTTTTGTAAAAGGCTGAAATATCAGAACAACTGAAATTCATAAAGTCAGATGTTGGCTTAGAGGCACAGAGCAGAGGAACAGTCCTACTCTAACATTACCCACACGCAAGTCTGTGGTGTGTGGACATGTATGCACTGTGATGAACTTAGATGAGATCAACAGAGAAGCACAGGGCTTCAAAGAGAAACACAAGCCATGTAAAAGAGTTGAACAACAAATTACTAAAATGAATAGCCATGCAGAAAAAATGAACACTGTGAATATAAGTGGATCAAGACGATTTGGAATCGGAAAGGGAAAATACATCCATTGTGTGGCAATGCTTAGCTTATTAAAAAGTTACTTTTCACAGATGCAAGTTTTGTGGAAAATACAGTGAATGTAAAATAAACTTGAAAAATAGTTGGAAATGACTTTGAGTTCAGTACGCAGCAAACAAAACGTATTGCTGTTCAGGATCTATACTTGCTGCATGAACACACCCTCAGTTGTGCACTTTAATGTTTGTTTTGTCATATCTCATATCGCCATCGCCGATACCCAACAAGTTTATTGCTTGTCGTATATTTTCTCCACATCGTGCGGTCCTGTTTTTCAGTGGTATCTCACCCATGCTCTCTTTCCTGTCTCTGCAGGCTGGAGACACGGTCGGAGTGGTGCGTAAGGAGGATGGTAGTCTGCATTTCTTTGTGAATGGTGTGGCTCAAGGCCCCGCTGCCTGGAACGTCCCGCCCAGTGTGTACGCAGTGGTGGACCTGTATGGTCAGGCAGCCCAGGCCACCATTATGGACGACATGGGTGAGTCAAGGGAAGGGTGGGAATGAAGGATGGACGGAGGGAAAGAACTTAAAAGAAAGGATTGAGATTCTGCTCTGTTGAGGCATTTATTTATCATCTGTTGCCAAAAAACAGTCTCTCTCTCTCTGTCCCTCTCTCTTTCTTTCTTCATTTCTTTCTTCCTCCCAGCGGACCTCCCTCCTCTCCCAGATGACAGCTCTGAGGGACCGACCGCCATGTCTCCCAGCAGTCCCTGCTCCGTCGCCGGGGGCAGCACGGCTAATGACCTACGGTTCCACCAGCTGCACGGCACCAACGCAGTTATCACCAACGGCGGACGTACGGCATTCAGGCAGAACTGCCGCAGCGAGTTCAACGACGCTATTGTCATCTCCAACAGGTTGGCATCACAGGATGTCATTTAGTGTTTTTGAGCTGATTTGACTAAGTGAAAACATATTACAGACTTCGGTGTGTCTTCCGATGATGTCGGTCTGGTGAAGATTAGAAAAGAGAGTATTTATTCTGCGTTTGTGTGTGTGTGTGTGTGTGTGTGTGTGTGTTTTCAGGTACCTTCGAGATGGTGAGCTGTTTGAGATTGTCATTCAGAAGATGGTGGATCGCTGGTCAGGTTCAATAGAAGCAGGTGAGCTGACACAGACAGGTTCACTGCATGTACTGTTTTATGTCTGTACCAGAGCAAGATCACCTGTGGTATCAGTTTACTGAAGGGAAATACACGATTACTTACTAAAACGTTCCATCAGCACAGGAGTGTGCCAGACCTTTCACACTGTTGTAGTTCTTTTTAACAGTAGCCTTTTTTTTTATTGATTCATGTTTAGTGCATGATGTCTCAGACTCTGTTTATATTTGTCTTAAGGAGTGACGGCAATCCGGCCAGAGGAACTGGAATTTCCCAACACCATGACTGACATTGATTATGACACCTGGATGCTCAGGTAAGCGTGTGTGTTTGAGTGTGTGTGTGTGTTTTGTTTTTCATTTCTTTGAACTGACAGATGGCCTCTGCACAGTTATTTGTCTTATCCTTCCTCTCGCCTCTCTGCCCCCTCTCTCAGTGGCACAGCGATAATGCAGGATGGGAACACCATGCGGAATAATTATGGATGTGACCTGGACTCCTTGACGACGGGCTCGCGGATCGGGATGATGCGCACCGCGTCTGGTGACCTGCATTACTACATTAACGGAGTGGACCAGGGCGTAGCGTGTACTGGACTCCCGCCAGGTAAAGATGAATGGAACCAGTTTCCCCACCTGTCTGCACAATGATGGAAGCACATATACCGCATGCCGTCTTTTGGAAGAGGTGCTTGTCAGCTGGAACATGCCTGTCTGTTTTCGCACGTACACACAAACACGCACGGGTCACGGCTGCGGATTCGGACGTTTGTCTGTCACAAACGCTTTTTCCAAAGATGAAGTGATCTTGATACCCCTCCCCCTTTTCTCTTTCATTCTCTCTCAGAGGTGTATGCAGTCGTTGACCTGTACGGTCAGTGTGTTCAAGTGTCAATCACGAGCTCGTCTGGTCCACTGGACAACAGTCTGTGCACCAGTAACATCACAGAGAAGAGCTTCCCTATACATTCCCCAGGTACTGTGTGAAAGAATGAGATTTTGTTTCTAACACATTGTCAATTACATTTCAGAGCTCTTATTTGACTGATATTGTCTGTGTTAACCATCTTATGGCAATGGTTATCTTGGTTAGCGTTACTGTGCACATGCTTGGTTTGTCTTATTGTAGGGATTGGCACAGTAAAGCTTTAATGTACTTTTTGATTTAGAATCATGACATCCAGTGAGTGGATACAAAAGATGACTGCTGGGCTGTAATCATGACAAACTCCCTCCCTCTCTCTCTGTATGTCTGTGTTTGTTGTGTGTCTCCCTCTAGTGGCGGGGGTGGCTCATCGTCTGCACAGTAAACATGGGAAAAATGTGGTGTTGCTAGGTGATGGTTGCCAGGCAGTGAGAGTTGGCAGCTATGCCCATGGCATTGTTTTTAGTGCCAAGGAGCTCAAAACAGACGAGCTGTTTGAGGTGAGAGACAGAGGGAGAGGGGTAGGGTTGGGTAGTAACTTAAAATGCTGAGCATACATAACACTGAGCTGTGTACTGGGGAAAAGGCACAGAAAACTTTGACAAATAGCATATGTGGCAAGTTACTAGGGAATTTGCACTAACATTTAGTTACTATGTAGTTACTGTTAGTTGCTAACATTTCCTCTCTTTGCATTTTGTCTGGAATTAATTATATAAAAGACTGAGGAAAAAAAAATATGTGGCAATTTAAGACCAAGAAATTATGATTGTTGGTAACCAGAAGAACCATGTTCGTCCTTCAGACAGCTGAATAGTGTCTTTTTTTTCATTGGTGTACAGGTAAAGATAAATGAAGTTGATGAGCAGTGGTCGGGGTCACTACGTGTTGGTCTGACCACACTCCAGCCCCCTGACCTGCCCTCCTGCCCTCTCAGTGGCCTCTCGCCCTCCCTAACCCAGCTGAGGTCAAAAGTCACCTGGTTACTGGTGGGCTCAGAGGTCAGGCGCAATGGGGTCTTACAGAGACAGAACTACGGCTGCTCACTGGACCGCCTCACGGTGAGAGAGGGAGAGAGGATGGGAATGTTGGTTGGAAGAGGGGTGAAAAAATAAATGTTTAGAGAGAGAGAGAGAGAGAGAGCGTGTCATTTAATGAATTATGAATGCTGGTGTGACTTAGGTGGGTAATCGTGTTGGAGTGAAGAGGTGCAGTGATGACACCATGCACATTCTCATTGATGGAGAGGACATGGGACCAGCTGCTACTGCTGTGGCCAAGGTACACATATACACACATTATACATCTCTTTTCAGGGCCAGCTCATACGCTTCTCTGCCTGTAGTGTACAGTAATCTTCTGTGTCTGCTTCGACTGACACACACGCGTATGCTGTGTTGTTCCAGAATGTGTATGCGGTGCTGGATCTCTACGGAAAGGTGACGGCCGTGTCGATCGTCAGCTCGACCATGATGGAGGACACAGAGAGTGTGAAAGCCCCCTCCCTCTCTTCTGACAGCTCTAGTGAAGGAGAAGAGGACAGCACACCGGTGAGAGAGGGGAGGAGAGAAGCTGTAGATGGGGGGTGAAGAGAGGAGAGGAGGAGGAAGAGAAAAGTTGGCGGGGGGGGGTCAGGGTAATTAGATGTAGAGCGAGAGAGAAAGAGAGAGAAGTCCTGTTACAAGGCATCAGGGAAGGTAGAACGATCTGCTTCAGGGGTAAAAGATTAAGGTGAGAGGAAGAGGGAGAGTGGAGAGATAATGGCCGTTATCAGACAACTGGTAAAAACTCAAGGAGGACAACACAAGACAGAGTGAGTTTAGATATTTAGGGTAGAGGAGTGAAAGTCACTTAGCTGTCACATAGGAGAAAATGGAAACACAAGTGGAACATGACTAATGGAAGTGAGGTAGAAACAAATGGAGAGAGGTGGAAAAAAGGTTTGGAAAGGATGGGGAGAGGTGAGAAGGGTTTTCAGTGCATATGATATTTATTCTCAGCTTGAAGTTGCGAATAAAGGTTTGAGAGTTGTGACTTGTTATTCATTGACGGAACTGAATACTGCAATTTTATCATTTATTTGATCAATATCATCATGGTTTTCCTCCTTTGAACGACCTCTCTAATCCATGAAGTATTAAGGTTTCTCTCCTTTTGTCCCTCGTTCACTCAGTGCGAGAACGAATCTGCCTTGGTGCCTACCGTCATGGCCTTCCTAGAGAACCATGGGAAGAATATCCAGTTGTCCAATCAGAATCTGACTGCTGCTCGTGTGTCCAGTTATAACCAGGGGTTACTAGTCACAGCACAACCATTACCTCGTCAGCACCTGTTTCAGGTTGGTGTGTATTTGTGTGTGTGTGTGTGTGTTAGTCAGTCTGCATCAGTTTGACTTGTAATGTGTTTGTTTGTGTGTGTGTGTGCGAATGCAGCCTTCTGAATCTCTTTTCTGTTTCTCTCCAGATCCAGATAGATAGGTTAAACCCATCGTGGACCTCTTCACTGTCTCTGGGTGTGATTGGCCACTCGCCAGACCGTGTCAACTTCCCTTCCACAGCCTGCTGCCTCAAACGCTCTGTCTGGCTTTTGCAACGTGACTCTGTCTTCCACAACTCCCTCAAGGTAACAGTCTCTTTCTGTGCCGCTTCTTTCTTCTCTCTCCCCTTCATGTCTGCCTCTTTCTCTCCACATTTTTCCCATCCCTTCAAGATTCCCTCAAGGTGCCTCTCTGTTCTCCTGTCCCTGTCTTTCCAATCTCTTCAGTTCCCTTTCTTCCCCATGTAACATTCATAATTTACACAGTAATACCCAAGGTGTCCTCTCTCTGTCTCTCTCTCTCTCTCTCTCGCTCTCTCTTTTACTTCTTCTCGCTCGCTCTCTCTCTCTCCCTCTGTCTGTCTGTTTCCCAGATCTGTGAGAATTACGGCCCTAACTTGGACACGTGTCCTGAGGGGACTGTGCTGGGTTTGTTGGTGGATAGCAGCAGCTGTCTGCACCTCTTTGTAAATGGTATGGACCAGGGTGTGGCTGCACAGGACATCCCCAGCCCCTGCTACCCTCTCATTGACCTCTATGGCCAGTGTGAACAGGTCAGCACCATAGAAAAGTGTACACACACACACACACATACAGTGTAGGACATGCTTGGTATGGTTTAATGGATGCTGGTATTCTTTATCAATTCAACCAGTGAACTTTGTACTTCACTTTGTTGTCTTCTTTTTTTTTGGTTTCCATAGATAAGTGACATGATTTATGTGATCTCGTGAGTGCTGAGTGAAATTGTCAGTGCCAATGGTTTACTGAGCCTTATTCCTAAAAAAATAGTCTTCCCCAATATAAGCCAAATAACCTCTAATGTCTCAGCCCAACTGCTGCTGTTCTGCAAACTTTATCTGAAATGTAACTCGGTTGGAGTGTAGGATTCGATCATCCTCTTCATAAACTTGGCTTTTCCAGGCAGAGACTTTCAGTTTTTTGTGTTATTGTTATGTCAGGTTACTATAGTGACAAACAATGTGCCGACTGTGGGATCAGAAAGTGGGGAGATGCGTTGCCAAGGTGACATGGAGAAGGCTGACATGGTGGATGGTGAGGATTGGTGTTTATGTACTTCATGCTTTGTCTGAAGTTAAGTAGCTAAGATACTTACTTTATGTGTATATCCAAATTTATTAAAAGTTATTCTGTAGTGGAGCTGTGTTTGGATGTGAAGATGTGGGATTTGAAATGGAATTAAAATTTCTCAGGACTGTATCAACCTCTCATGCTTTCTGTTCATCCCATTAGTCTTTGTGGAATTTGAGATTCCATTGTCATTGCAGATAAAGGAAACTGTGACTCAGACATACAGATGGAATATCTCTCACTTGTATTTTTTCAATCTGACTGTTCCAGGGATTAAGGAGAGTGTGTGTTGGACTCCGCCTCCTGAGGTTAACCCCAATAAGACATGTGAATACCAGGCTCTCTGCTCCAGATTTAAGGACCTGCTTACGCTACCTGGTTAGGATTATGTTAACTCTTCCTTATTCTCTCTCTCTCTCATATGTGTGATCTCAGTCTTTCTCTCATTCCCCTTCTCACTCATATGTCACATTAGTAATAGCGTTGAAGATGTATGAAGTGTGGAGTTCCATGTGAGAACACACTGATGCTTCCTTTTCTTTCTCAGATGGCTACTTTAATGAGGATGCCAAGTATAACCTCTGTTACTGTGAGTCCTGTCATAAGCTGCGTGGTGATGAGGCTTATTACAAACGGGGGGAGCCGCCCAGGGACTATGCCCTCCCCTTTGGCTGGTGCCGATTCGCTCTCAGGTCAGTACCCTGAAGTAATCAGTTATCTGACTGGTCGAACAGCTGAGACCATATTCTTTTTTTTTTTTTGATGCGCTTCACAGTATTAGCCTAATGTTCAGTTTATAGCCAAAGATTTTTAATCTCTGACAATGACCGAGACCGTTCAGCCGAGCGAGTGTCCGACGTAACTGGGTCGAATGTTCTGGTCAAATGCACGTTAAAGGCTTCGCACATTTTTATGTGATGGATCTTGTCCTCTCTGTCTCAGACTCAAGCCACACTGTGAGGTGTCCAATGCCTTAAAGAAGTGGCACATCGCCTACCATGGCACGAGCGTGGGCGCCCTCCGACGCACCCTGGACCACAGCCAGCTTCTCTCAGGTGAGCAGAAGAGACACACCCACTACCCACCTCCACACATCTCTGCCTCTCTCATCATATAGTCATTCAGAGCCAGGTTTGTTGGTGTTCGTTGATGTATAGAAGAAGCTGTCCGCCGAGCAGATAAGAGAGAGAGAGAACCGAGAGCAGGTAGAAAGAGAAAAGTTTGTGTTGCCTTTTTTTTTTTTATTCTTTTGCCTCGCTGACTTATTTTGTCTTCTGCAGCAGAGTCGTCTTCCATTTTCTCTGCGTCACCAGTGAAGACAGAGGGTCAGGGCAGCTATGGTGAGCCAGAGGAGAACAGCGCTCCTGACAGGGAGATCCCGCGCGTGCAGCTTTCCCCGACTATGCGGTACTCTGGCCTGGAGACGTTTGCCCCTAAAGTGCAGTACGTTTTGTTCAGACTCCTCGTGACCAACGGTTTTGGCTGTAACACGCAATGCAGACATGCATGGATAGATGATCAGTTTTTATAGCTTTCTGTAAAAACAGTGAAGTACAAATGCAGTAGCATACTGGAATTTAAGGACTCGCGCAAGTGAAGATGTATCGTTCTTTGTTCAGGCTTTTCCACTCTCTCAAATCTCGTACTCTCGTTCTTTCTCTCTCACTGACTGCTTCTTTCTCTCTCACTCTTTCTTTTTCTCTCTCTCACAGATTCCGAGATCCCCGCTCTCTACGTTGTCACCAGGCACAAGTGGGTTTCCAGGTGTGCGTGCGGCCGGGCTCTTACAAGGTCGGCCCTCAGACGCTGGGCGTCACCGAGTCACTGGACCCTCGATTCAGCAACGCAGAAATCGAGTGGATCACCAAGGAGAAGGGTGGAACCCTTCTCTATGGCCTGCTCATCCGGGTAGAGTGAGGATTGGCCAGGGAGCAAGAGGAGGAGGAGCAGAGAGGGGCAACAGGGCAGACACAAGTGGACGCAAGGCCAGAGTGTGTCCTGAACACCAATGGCCACTCGGCTGATCTCCTCCAACCAAAATGTCCAACATGCCTAAGACTTTGTGGAGTTTTCCAGCTGAGAATTCTTGACAAATAAGGACTGTTTGTTTGTTTTTGGTTTTTTTTGCCCCTGTCTCTGGATATTTTTCAGGATTTTTTTTTTCTTTTTTTTTTTTTTTTGAGACAAGGTGAGGGGGATCTCTGGAGGAAATAAGACACTGCCTGCACTTTATGTTCTCTATACTGGTGGGCGATTTTTAATCTTTCTCTTTCAATCGTAGTTCTACAGACTGTGGTTTCCCCTCACTTGCTCAATTCTCCTCCCGCCCCCAGTTTCCCCCTAATTTTCCTGAAGACCTTCATCATCACAATCTATATACACCAAACAACGCCCCCACCCCACCCCGCCCCACCTGCCCAGCCAATTAGTTTTCTCCCCTCAGCTGAGAGAGCTTTACTCAGTCTCAGTACCCAGACTCAACACAACCAACTTACCATCACTTTCAATGTAACACAGTTCTGGACTCAGCATCTTTTTTTCTGTGAGCATTTCAACGTACGGAGACCTGTTTCAGAAGTTACAACAACATTGACTTTATGAAAGGAGAAAAAAAAACACGACTGAGGGGGAAAAAAAAAAAAAAAAAAAATCAAAACTCAGATCAGGAGGATGCTGGAGGAGTGAGTGAGAGGGAGAGAGAGAGAGAGAGAGAGGTGAAAATGTAAAGAGTTGTGGCCTGATGAATGGAAGCTCTCCCTCTCAACTCCCTCCTTTTAAACAACAGTCCTGTTATTTTTGTCAGTGTCTTGTTCTTTTTTGTTTTTTTTTGTCTCCTTTTATTCAGTTGGTTGGTTCCACTTCACAGTAGAAGCATAACATTTCCTTAATGGCCGACGTGATTTAAGTGAAGTATAACTCCCAAAGACGTACTGTGGCACTTTGCATTGACGTATTTAACAGCTAAAACTGAAACAGATCCTCTAATTTATTTACATAGCCATAAGATTGTGTAACAAATGCAATGCTAAGGAAATGCTTCTGTGAAGTGGAACTGTTTTGCCTCTTTGTTTGCAGTGGGTTCACTGCCGTTCTAAACCTCAATGGCCCCTTTTATCTCACACACATCATTTCCCCTCTGTTATTCAATCTGTCGGTCATTCACAGAGGAGCCTGTCCAAACTTTAACCGGGCTCCGCGTTGGCCGCACAATCTTTTTAAAGAGCGTGATGCTTGCTGCCTTGCCAGGGCTCCATTGGTATCAGTGGTAGGTCTGAGAAACTGGGCATGTTTCTTACGTAAAAGAGCGCAAGCGAGCTAGTCCGAGCAACCCTGCAATATACAGAGCCAGATTCGGAAAGATAATTAGGAAACAGTTCATTTGCCAATTACTCTCACCCCTTAATTGAAGCTAACGGAAAGGGAACAGTGTGCCCTGTACAAGAAGGAGCATAGACCATTTGTTTGACACACAGCTCAAGTAACTGGAGGAATCATTTTTCCCTCTATCGTGTAAGAAGTATTAGGGTTAGGAATTGTTTCCACTCTCAGACATTGTTTACACATGGTTATCTTGAAGTCCTCCCGTCTCCTCCGGACGACGTTTGTTTGTCCGTGTGTGCGTGTGGGCCCTATGTGCCATGGATGGCTGATTCAAAAGCCATTTTATTAGGGTCACATCACAGGCAGTTACGGGCTGACGTTAACGTCAGAGGAGATGTGTTTACATCAGCTGTCAAATACAGTAAGTAAACCGTGTCTACACCTATTAGACAATTTTTTTTTTTTTTTCCAAGAGAAAGCACTGTCACAGCCTAATTATGTCATTAGCGTGCCTCAGAGGTTTCATGGGAAATGTAGTCCCTCCATGAAGACACACCCCTAATGTTGGAGTTTACACTGGGATTTTTCTTTCTTTCTTTCTTGTTTTCTTTTTTAATTTTAAATTGTTTACTTTCTGCTTCTCATTGAATTACACTCTTCATAGACTTGCACAGTTTTGAAAAGCCTGTTTTGGAAGAAGATTTTGAACTTGTGATTGTATCTGGACTTGAAATGGCCCATTTTGCCATGCCACGTTTAACATAAGTAATCTCTCCATTTTGTCAGAGGTGTTAGATGAATGAGTTAAACTGACTCAGAAAAAAAAAAGCGTGTAATTTATTTATTGCAATGGTGAGGATTCAAGAGAGTATTTCTTGCAATGTAAATCAAATGTGAATGCACAGGGTTGATGTCGGCCCATTGCTGCTTTTTCAGTAATTAATTTGTATTATTTTGTTCATGTTTATTTTTGTTCTTTGTGTTGCATTGTACAGGCTGTTACATAACACTAATCATATCTTCCTGGTTTATATGAAAAAAAAAAAATCCAAAAAGAGACAAGTTATGCACATTATATGAAATCTGTGTGTGGTTTTATTGTGTCTACTTGGTCTGTCCGTGTTGTGTGTGTTAGTGAAGTTTCGTTGTATTCATGAAATGGATCAAGTTGGAATTTCTTCTGGGATGCTGATCTGGCAGTATAACTTCATCTCCGTTACTACTATGTCAAACCGTGCAGTAGCCAAAGAGGCTGCTAAAATGATCACTTCTCCATTTTTCTCTCTTCTTACTGCCTCTCACTCCTCGTTATGTTGTGGGTTCTTATCTTTCTCTGCATCTATTTCACAACACAGGATTGCTGGGTTAACCAGAATACTTTAAGTTTGTTTCTTTAACACTTTTTTTCAGTGTAGCGAGCATATGACAGAATTGTCCATCCTTACTTTGAACCCTTCCTCATTTTAAGTTTTGATCCTGTATTCATGTGTTTCCAACAGGAGAACGGCCCAAGTAATCTCGCTTTATTAAATAACCTGTCGAGTTCTTTGGCCAGCCCAGTACTTCAAAGACTATCCATCTCCTTTAGAGTACAGAATTAACAAGCACACCCATTTTTTTTTTTTTTTTTACTGTTTTATTCGGAGTAGGAAAAGTCCAGTCACTGACATGTTATTGCAGTGTTGCATATTTACTCAATCAAACTGGTTCAAAATATTCTATAATTCATCTTAAGGCTAATAGTGTCAACTGTTGTTGGATTGTTTGAAATCAATTTTTTTTTTTTTTGCCCTCCAAAGTCATATTCTCATATACAGTAGACCCACACCACATATTTTAAGAATCATATACAGCAGTTAACCTCTGTTTAAGAGGAAAGAAAGGGAAGAGGAGAGTTGGGGAAGAGTTAAAAAGTTACACTCAAACAAAAGAGAGACTCCTAAGCATTTGACCAAAATTTGCCCTAGCGCATAGAACAGTGATCTTGTTCAGTCAATATGGTATGACACACAAACACACACACACACACACAAATCATTTTGCATATTCTGACTTTTGTTTTTTTTGGAGGGAAAGTCATCTGTTTGCTCTGAGCTTTAGAAGGACTTGCTCTTTAATGAAGGCCCAGGTTAATTTTCAAGCAGTGGTTTCTGATGACTTAGGCCTATCTGAAAACCTCTTCAAAGGATTTACTAAAATCCAGGCCAGCACATTAAGAGCAACTTTTGCTCAGTGTCAAACTAGACTTTCAACTTTACTATGTTTAGTAAACCACAGGCACCTCTTAGCTAAGGGGTAGTGAGAAGCACACAGAGAGGAGCAATTCTGTAACAGTCACTCAAAAAACACAGACGTTAATCCGCTAACCCCACCCCTCACTGTTTTTACATGAAGTCGCGCAATCGAAAGAGAAAGAGCATTGAGCTATCACAGAGTTTAGTCTTAACCACAAACGACAACGTCCTCCTAGTTCTCTGACCCCCACTAATTTCTTCTCATTAGTTGGTCACACTGTATGTTGACTCTTTGAAATGTTATAGAGGGTCATGTGCTGCCCTGTTGCTAGGTTACGCAGAGGCTAGGGGCAGTCGGGACAGCACACTGGGACAGGAGTTTTGTGGAATAAGGAAGGGGGTGCAGGGGGCAGAGACAAGGTAGGCAATAAACCAACACATATGTGACTTTCAACCAATAGCAGTCTTTCATACACACACACACACACACAAACACTGACAAGTCCTACAATGAACAGAGAAAAAAAAAACATTCTTAAAAAAAAAAATACCAAGAGCTTTTTTTATTCATTAAAACAAAGCCGTTGGCCTCACCCTCTCCCTAAAACCCTTCCTAAAAGAAGTCCCGTCTAAGCATTTGCACTGAGTGCTTCATAAAAACGAGAAGAAAGAGTCTCAGAGTCAGCAAAAAAAGCAAAGTAATAAATAAAGAGAGATAAATAAATAAATATGAAGTAAGGTAAAAACCTGTTGAAATGTTTTTTTTCTTCAAATATTGCAGAATTCTGAATTCTCACCCTCACTTTTGTTTCAAAGACTTGAAAGAAAACGTCTCAGTGAAAATAGAACAAGAGCTACTTTTTTCGTTTGTTTTTTTTAAATAAATATACAGTAAAAATCGTGCACCCTTTTTTTTGTTTTTGTTTTGTTTTACAGTTAATAATGACAACTCCAGCACCAAGTTTGAGCAACTTGTAAGTCTTGTAATGTGCTTAGAAGGTTGAACTACAGACAAAAATCCGTTAAGAACACATTTTAAAAGAGCTGTCTTTTTAAAAACGAATCTACTGAGCAAACCCTGGAGTGTCCTACTGTGACCAGGACACTACAGTCATGCGTCGCTTAACATCCACGACACCTTCTGTGAAATAGGGCATTATGTGATTTGGACGTTGTGCGAACACCATAGTATATGCAAAGCTATATGGGATACTGTAGTGTACCTGTACAGTAAACTTGTTATTTGTAAGTAGGGAAAGTTCACATTAAAATAACAATAGAAAGTACAGCACAGTACATACATAAGCCAGTAACATAGGTGTTTATTATGACTATCAAGACATATTATCAATACTATCAGGTTATGTATGTACTGTACCATTATATGCCCCTGGCAGCGCAATTGCTTTGTATACAAGAGACATGAGATCCACATGCTGTGTGCAGGTAACTCTTGCGTCCGCTACATCCCGTTCTCTGATGGGGATTTCTGAACTCTGTTGTAACTTTATGGGACCACAGACGTATGTGCGGGTGTACATTGCCCCAACTGACGTTATGCGGCGCATGACTGTATTTGGATTGCCCTCTAAGGGATCTATCACTGTCATTTGCTGCTGATTGAAGTTTGTTCGTTTTTGACAGTTCCCCTTACAAAAAAAGAAGATAAAAGAAAACAAACAAAAAAAAAAGCACTAACTGGAACCAAAAGAATGCTATGGATTACACTGGATTACACTGAGTGTGTTAAGACAAGTATGTCACTAGCCACACAGGGCTAATGAAGAGGAACAGCTGTCAGAAGAGCCAACTCAGAATGTGTACCGAGGACAAATGGAGAGAGAGAGAGAAAGAGAGAGGAACAGAGGGAGATGAAGAGGGAGGAATAGACTTTTGCCACAAGAGTGGCAGACCGAAAAGCATTGCTGGAGGAGGGGGGGTGGGGGGGGGGGGGGGGCTGTGTGTGCTTGTTGGACTAAAGCGTGGTTTTAAGTCTCTCATCATCTCCATCCTAACGTCTCTGGTGTTTAAAACTTCTTGGGTCCCCAGGCGGACATCTGTTTAGGTGCTACTCCAGAGCCAAAGGTTGGGAAGTCCTCTGCACTGCTCATGTCAGGAGCCTGACAAACACACAGAGACAAGATATCTATTTCTCCGCTTTGACCAGGGCACTTTCATACACGCTGATGCTCCACCTTGATGTCGATGTTACCTTGTTGCCTGGGGCGTTCCACGGGGCGTCCCGCACTACAAAACCCTTGGCAGGGCTCCTGCCGTCATCATCCGCCCCTACTCCTCCACCTCCACCTCCTCCTACTCCACGAGACGGCTTCATATAGGCTGCCATGGTCTCTGTCTCAGTCACACTCAACATCTGTGTGTGTATGGGAGTGTGAAAGAGAGAGTGAGAGAAAAAAGAGAAAGTTGAAAATCCATTCAAGAATACAATGTATCAACAGATAGTCCATTAGATGGTCTATTGAGATGCAGAATGCTGGATGTAGATGGTATGGATGCCTATACATATATTCCTACTCACATATTCTTCCTCCAGGTTGAGGAGATGGTCAATGGCGTTATCCACATTCTCAGGCAGCCCTGTCACGGTCACTTTGTCTGGGTCATCTGAGCCCGGCTGGGGGAAGCGGATATCCACCTGATGAGAACACAGAGGGCTAATGTGAGATAAGACACACACACACACACACAGACACACGCACACACACAGACACACACACACACAGAGCTTTTGATGTCACTGGTCACTGTAGCTGATGTAATTTTTGGGAAAGGTGCACACGCTTGCCTTGAACTCTTCCATGAGCTTGCGGATGGCCTTGCCGCGGGTGCCGATGATGCGAGCGTGGACGCGGTGGTCCAGCTGTACATCCTCACTCACCATCTCCTGCAGGGTAGAGACCAGCTGCTCTATAGCTGCCTTTGCCTCCTCAGCATTTCGCTCATAACCAGAGATCACGATCAGATCCTGCACACACGTATGTGCAGAGGAAAGAGAGAAAAAAAACTGAAAAACTACCCAGATGATGAATAGTGGGTCATACAGTAATAGATATGATGTTGTTTGTTTATGGACTCAGTAACATGCTTTTGTAAACACACACACACACACACACACACACACACCTGGTGCTCATCGCCCTTGTCTGGGAACTGCACGTTAACGTCATGATCTTTGCGTATCTGGGAAATGACGGCACCTTTACGGCCAATGATCTTGGGGTGATATTTGGGGTGGACAGAGAGGGTAACTTTGTAGCTTCTTAAAGCCTAAATCCAAACAAACGTCCAACACGTGAGAATCTCACACTGACATACGATCCAGTATTAAGATGAACTTGATAACACTTTGGATGACAAATTAATAAGGAATACAGTGAGTTATAGTTTACATTGATAATATAAAAGTAGCACAAATTAAGAGGCTGTTTGGATACTCCTACAAAATACAAAATGTCACAGCTCATTAATTTGAAAAAAGAAAAAAAAAGCCAACTGCTGACCCCTGAGGATAATACTGTCATTACATCACGAGATTCAAAGACAATACATTATATTTGTTCTGTCGCATCACGGATCCTACCCGGTCCTCTTGCTCTGCCTGTAGCTCTTTGACCCGCTCCAGCAGGCCCTGTTTGGCTCGCTCCACGTTGGTCACCTGACCCGTTATCTTTATGATGTCAGACTGTTGCTCTGGCTGAGGAACCCAAATATTCACCTGAACACCACAGACACAGCATGCTCAGTCAACGCTCAGTACAATTACGTATTCCCCAGAGAACCACGGACGCTGCAATCAGACTACAGCCCAGAGAATCCTACAGCAGTGGACTGGCACAGAAACGTTCATTAAAATCAGGGTAAAAAAACAATTGACATGAATATTTTGCTATTTAGGAGCAATATGAATCAATCTACATCAAAAGACATAAATTTATAAAAAAAAAAAAATTGCGTTTTTTTCACAAAGGGCTTCCAACCTCATAGTCCTCCATCATTTTTCTGATTCCGCTGCCCTTCTGCCCAATAATGTAGCGGTGGAGGTCATAGGACACCTCCACGTCCACTGTCACAGGGACCAGAGCCTAGGGTGAGAGAGAGGGACAGAGAGAGGAAGGTGGGTGAGCGGGGATAAACTGGTTAAAAGTATCAGAGGAGACAGGGTCAGATTATGTCTGTGACTAATGGGAAATGAAGTTCGTACCAGTAGGGCCACCCGTGCCAGCTCACACTTCTCTGCTCGGCCTGAAATGGTGATGATGTCACCCTTTCGGGGCACAAAGTTGGCATCTGGGCTGGTGTCTCCATTCTCTAATGGAGAGGGCTCCTGACCTGGATATAACAGTGGAAACGGAGAAAACAGTAAGGGGAGGGGAAAAATAGAAAAGAAGAGCACAGCAGATTGAAGCAAAGCAAAGAAAAGAACAAAGAAAAAAAAAAGGACAAACCTGCAGACTCGTCCCTCTCTGGAAATTTGATCTGGACCTCATGTTCTCGTGTGATCTGCTGGATTCTGCACCCCTTGGGGCCCATGACTGCTCTGTGGTACCGCTGAGAGATAGCCACCTCCACACTCACCTGAGCCTCCTGTAACACACACACAAACACATAAACACACACATAAACACACACGCGCGCACACACACACACACACACACACACACACACACACAGGAGACAGACAGCAAAGTTACACCAGCAGATGACTCAGTAACAGTCTAGAGTGAAGCCACAACTGCTGACGTGTTCTAAAATGTAATTGTTCCGACGTGTAACTCAGACTGGTCTGTGTTTGAGCTAATTAAACTAATTTGGTTTAGTATTCTTTGGAAAATTCTCTACACTTACTAAAGAGTGTCGTTCATTTGAACAAGGTCATGATTATGGTTTGAGAAAAAATGAAAACGCTGGAACAAAAAGATTAAAAGCTTTCATAGGAAACGCGGTGAGACGTTCATCAGTTTAAAATGAGTGAATCAACGGTTTTTTTTTTTTTTTTTTTTTTAATCAAGGCATTTTAATCAAAACACTCTGAAGATAATGCGTAATTGTTCTCCTTTGTCTCACCAGATCCTCAATGATCTCTTGGATGCGTCTTTTGGCAGCCTCCACGCAGTCTTTGGCCCCCTTAAGCGTGATTCGATCACTCTGCACGCCAGTGCGGGGAAAACTGACAGCAACTCCCCCATACTCCTCCGCAAGTTCCCTCAGAACTTGCCCTCGCCTACATACAAAGTGACGATGATGCCGCGGATCCACCACCATGGTGTCCTCTATCACATTATCCTGAGAGAGACAGAGAGAGAGAGAACAGAGGCAACAATAACCAAATCATCTCTCCTTAATCCCCTGTGTAACAGTAATTAAACTTGTGAGGCAAAGTTTCTCACATTATCCTTGGCTGGCTGAGGCATTTTTTCAGAACACAGTCAAATAAATGTCAGACTTCAGAGGAGTTTGGAACAATCTGGCAGCAATACCCACAGACTCTTTTTGCAGCAATACCTACAGACACTTACTAATGTTCAACAGATTATTTCCTTTGAAAATTTAAAGTCGCAGGAAAGCGCTGTGGAAGTTTAACAGACAAAAGGTGACGTCGTTACCCTCAGAATATTCATGAGGGGTAAATGGTAGACTGAAGAAAACAGATAAACATTTCTGTTACATAGCCGGTCCAAAACAAAGAGCGTATGACATCACTGTTCTGCTCCAGAGAGTGAGTGAGAGCCTGCTGTCAGGATGAGTCACCATGGTAGTGACGGCATCATTTTCCGTCATCTCTCCGCTACAGCAACATTCTCTCCTGCTCCCCCTCCTCCCCCCATCCCCCCCAAAAATGACTCATCTCTTAGGAATTGCACAGATGGATGCAATGCCCTTGATGTCAGTCTCAGGTCACTGAAGTGTGAGATGAATCACTATGACATTTAACAGTATAACACTCTCTCTCTCTCTCTCTCCCCCCCTCCAGTAGCAATGAGTTAAGAAGCTTGGAAGTACTGTTGGCATTTTTGTCCAGATTAAAGTATGGACTAAATAATACACTTTGCTTTAAGAGATTAGTACCAGACTGCTCATGTTTTTGTCTGAATTAAAAAATCATTAGGTGGTTGGTCCTTCCCTGGCAGGTATGGCCCGTACCTGCCGTATGGGAAGTAGCTTTTTGACTGACTGAAATGCAGCGTGTGTTTCAGATTGACAGGTCAGAGTGCAGGCTTTGACTGACAGGTGTAATTACCAGGTTTTTGACGAGGGTTTCCAGCTCTTTCTGGGCGAGCCGGACAGCCTCCTCTCTGCCTACTATGGTGATGAGCTCTTGTTCGGGTTCGTCTGGTGATGGAAAGATAATTCGAGCACCAGTTCGATCCCGAACACGGCGAATGTTTGCTCCACCTCGCCCGATCAAGAATTTGTGGTATTCTGGTTTGGCTTGCAGTTCGACGGTGAAGTTGTTCACTTGCTACAAATCGAAAGAGAGTGACAGAGGAATGGAAACTTGAGTCGGAAACACTGACATCAGCTCAGAATAGAGTAAAAGAGAACCACACACTATACAGAAAAAAAAAAACAGAAACAGCCATACAGGTCTGGCTCAAGTATATTTGTTTGTATGTTTGTTTGGTTTTTATAACAGCTGTACTTCTTGATAGGAAAAACTGAAATGCTACCAGTATCATAAGAAAAACAAATGTACCTTCTCCTCAGCTAGTTGCAGCAGTTGTTTTTTGGCTCGTTCCACCTCTCCGGCGGGGCCACGGATGGTGACTTTATCTGACCCGGAGCCCTCGGAGGGGAAATGGATGTGTACGCCCCCACAGTCTTCCATCACGGAGCGAACCAAACAGCCCTTTGAGCCAATCAGAGAGTTATGCAGCTTTGCCGGGATACTCACTTCTGTCTCTTTAATGTTCGCCTGACCAGTTAGAGGCAGAGAGGGAGAAAAGAATGGAGGGAGGAAGAGGGGGATAGACCGAAAAGAACACAGGGAGAGATAAAACGTGAGCAGACATAGAAATGGTAGGGGCACAGAAAAGAGAGGGAAGAGGAATATTCAGAAAGAGGTCAAATGAAAGAGAAACTATACGACAGAGCAAACAGACACTGGGTATTGAAAGAAAACATACGAACATACTGAAGTTAGTTGAACATGCATTAATCCCTCTCACCAGGTCTCTTTGGATGGCCAGAATGCGATCGCGTGCTGCCTCACAGTTTGCCTTTTTACCCGTGATGACAATCATCTCAGAGTCACTGTTCTCCGTGGGCAGATCAATCTTTGTGTTCGTCTCCTCGCGGATCTACGGTTAAACCATACACACCAATACTGACTCTACGTCATAGGATTTTGAGGACACACAATATTATATTTCTGTACATCCTGAACATAAATGGACTTCACAATGACACCTGTGAGTGTTGTATGTGAATAACCTCAAAAAAAAAAGCTGCTAGCATAGGTTAAGGTTTTCTCTAACCTTCTTGATGTTAGCACCACCTTTGCCAATAATGTTTTTGTGAAACTGCTTGAAGATGGGAACAGAGATCGTAAAGCTGTTTTCAACCTAGAAAGAGAAAACACTGGGTGAGAGACTGAACATCCAGCCTGTGACTGTAACCAGAGAGGACATGGAGAAGACTGTGAAACACATACCAGGTCAGCGATGAGTTTCTGTAGGAACTTGGCGCATTTTTCCACCTCGTTCTTGGGCCCACGGAGCTGCACAATGTCACTCTTTTGCGACGGATCAGGGAAATTGATAATCACCTGCCAGAGAGCATTAAACATGTTTAGTTCTAAAACAATCGAAAAGGATATGCAAAACAGCGTTCGTAACTCAGGTCAGTAAAATCAAGACACATAACACAGTCTATAGTGCCAACAGTAAGAACAAACACTTCAGTTCACAGAACGGTGGTGGAAAAACAACCACGATATGTCGTGTCATTTGCACCACACGATGACATCATACACGCTGTACCTCTGGGAACTTGTCCCGCACTTCTTTGATCTTTTCACCCTTTTGGCCGATGATTGTACGATGGAACTTCTGTTCAATGATCAGGTCTTTGGTGCGTTCATTTTCCTATGAGCAGAGAGAGAGAGAGAGAGAGAGAGAGAGAGAGAGAGATCAGCAAACAAATGATTTCAAAGGAAAATGAAGCTTCAGCTATAGTAGAACTTCAAGATAGCAAAAGCTGATCTAGAGAGGCTGCCACGGTCGTTAAACGGCAGTTATTCAGTGAGTGTACCAAAAAAACCTCTACTCATTCATCTCTCACCATCCGCTGGGCCATGTCCATGAGCTCTCTGCGGGCCAGCTGGACTCCCTGAGGGTCTCCTTCAATGCG
>NC_044499.1:37328314-37333314 GCF_902362185.1 Chanos chanos | reverse complement strand
ATTATCAAAGTTTGGATCCTGACACATTTTCTTGCTGAATTCGAATAAATAAATGTACTGCGACGCTGTCATTTTCATACTTTCAACAGATGGTTACAGCAGTGAACTCCTACACAAGGGGTGCGAGGTGGCCAAGGGAGCCGCGGTAGCAATGGTGCCAACATTCTGCCTCTCATTTCTGTTTCCTTCATGGCAAACGGCTATGCACAACTTACGCGCGCGCCCGTGTGTGTGTATGTATAAGTGTGTGTGTGTGTGTGTGTGTGTGTGTGTGGTGGGGGTGGGGGTGGGGGAGGGGGCGCTGGCTGAGGAGGTTAGGTTATGAAAATGGACCTGCCATAACGGCCATCTTTTAATACGCAACGCAAGACAGTAAAAACTTTCAAAGACAGACCGACGTGTATAGAAAATCATCTCTCAACCTTGCAGTTGTTGCTAAAAGAAATTACCACAATCAAGCTTAAGCACTGCTTCTGAGCGATGCAGGCCGGGCTCTCGTGTAGGGCTTAAATAGACTGTATGACATCGGATTAGTTTTCGGTATATCCATTTTTTAATTCCACTCATTATTAGGCTTTTTTTTTAAACATGTGTACTAGCACTGAACACGGTCAACGTTTAAGGCTGACAGTTAATTGAGACTCCACTCCTCCGACATTTACCGCTTTTCGTTGAAGTCTCCACATCTACCACTAGATGGTAGTGATTTCAAAGTGAAAGAGGTGATCTGCCAGCTCTCCCGTTGGGCAAAGGGGTACATCGCGAGCCCAAGTCCAAACTGATGTCGACTGAAGTGAAACATGTGAAATGTCAAGAAACTCTCTCTTGTGACTTTGTCGACTGAAGTGAAACATGTGAAATGTCAAGAAACTCTCTCTTATGACTTGGAGTTGATAAACTCGACGATCACAAGGTTTGAGGTGTGTACGCACGTGTGTGTATATGTATACTGTAAATTCTCGGACTCTGTTTGGTATTGTCTGGGAGAGAGAACACCAGTTACAGACGTGAAACCGCTCTTGCACTGTGTAACAGCGTAAGAATAGTGATCTGTCTTATGGTCTCTTATTGTTTTGTGCAGGTCTATGTGGTGAGGTCAGTGTAGGGTCATGGTAGTATGCCCAATCTGTCCCTCTGACATTGGGTCATTTTGGTAAGACTCCGTTTTTTCATGTTTACATTACACATGTGATTACGTTATTCAGCAGGTCCCCCTTCCCACCACGAAGAATTTCCATTTCGTCCAACGGTTAAATATATTTAATCTATTTAACTTTCTAATTATGGCCACATAATGTAAAATGCGACCTACGATTGGAAACAAAACAATGTACACACAATCTCGTTTCGCAGCTTTAATGTCAATAATTTGCCACACATCAGTAATGAGGTTAAAATTATTTGTTTGTTTGTCTGTATCCCTCTTCACTGCAAATAAAATAAAATATTAACATTCTTCATTAAATTTCTCAAACTCTGTAGAGAAAGTTTGCCAGTGATCCGGACTAACAGAAAAGCTGATCATGGTCTTGAAACAGGGAGAATACAGAGAGCTGTTAAATGAAATATTAGTCATCTCTTCCCATAATGAACCTGAGGTGTACAAGTCAAATTGATCCCTGAGTGAGCTAGTCAACATTCTACAAAACAAAGGAAGGATTAATGACAGCATCTCACAATGTTTTATCACAATACACACACACACACACACACACACACACACACACACACATACACACACACTATACACACACACATACACACACGCACGCTCACATACACATGCACGCATGCATGCACGCACGCACACACACACACACACACATGCACCCTCACAGTTTCCACAGTTGAAGCTGAGTCTCTCAGTATTAGGCAGGCTGACCCTCTGTTTTCTTTAATCCAGCCTCTCTCGCGCCTGTTCTTTCCTCATCGTCACACTCTTCCACCCAGCAGCCCATCTGTCACAGCACAGAGACTCTCCACTGACCCAAAACCAGAGGACCAAAGAGCAGGTGAAGTGCAAGGCCAGCCATACATGAGTAGTGGAGGCCTTCTCAACTCTCTTCATTTGGAGGGTTGTAAAGGCTTCCACTGAATCTTGTCTGTATGAACAAAGACAGGTCTCCACGCTTCTCTCTGCAGTAACTCAGAGCTTCACTCCAGCACAGAGTTTCACTGGTCAGACTCAACTTATCTGAAAAAGAAAAAAAAAGACAGACTTCGAAAAGTTTATTAAAAATAACAGGAAGTATACAGTTCCTTTTTTCCTCATTGACCAACTACAGTATTACTCAATGGTAAGATGTTATTCAATTATGTCTTACCAAATCACACTTTAAAAGTAACACATGATCACCGTTGCAGCTGTAACAGTCAAAGCTATGAAATGTACCTTTAAGATATACTGTGCGCCTAGGTGTGAGAGAGGCAGTGTCCTCAGACAGCGCCTTGTATTTCTTAAGTCAATTAAGCAGTACACGTGCTATAGAAAAAAATGCCTATTACTGAGCTGCTTTTTGTTCTTTTTTTTTTTACCTCTCAAATCAGCGGTAATGTTTAGGTTACGTGTGGCCTCTATTTTCGTTCATGTGTGAGCAAATAGTAGCCGTACAACCGGGCTTGGTATGGTTGAGTAGTTCATGTTGAGTAATAAATGACGAAAATTGTTGAAGTTCCAGTACCAGTGTGGCTGTGAGTTTTTAATTTTCATCTTCTTCAAACTTCCTCAACCAAGAAACACGGACCCAAACTGTTACACAGCACCCAAATGGGTTTTCTTTACCCATGGCCAATCCTCCCACTGTTGCAAACTATTACAAGTCACTCACAGGACAACACAGTCCTCTGTCCCCATTGATATGAAGACACAGTATATATGTTTATTTGTTATTTATATTTATGTTCAGGCATCAGTATTTATATCTAAAAAAAAAAAAAGCAAAAAACTAAAATTACTTTTATAAACATAGAACTTAAATGTAAACAGATTTTTTTAAATGAGATATTTTCATTTTTAATGTATCATGCATTAAAATATTGTAGTATTACGATCATTTATGGACTGAAAATTTTTTTTTTTTCTTTATAAGAGTTAAAATCAAGACTTTTGCAATTATAACCTCAATATAGGCATTTGCTGTTAAAGATGTCATTTGATCGACAAAGAACTATGGAATGAGTAATTACCGTCATAACACGCATGTTCAGCCCCACACACTTCATTAATCAATCATAAGTTCAGACCCATCTCTCTCCACTCCTAAGGATTATCTTTATTAAGATCAGTGTTGGGTTCTGCCAGTTTCTACACTTCATCTCTCCTTCTCTGAAGAAGTGTCAGTTTCCCGGAGACCAGTGTCATCTCATATCACCATGCCTCTTCGGTCCTATCCAAACACAGTCAGCTCTGCTGTTTACACTTCTGATCAGCTCAACTACATCCTGGCGGTCGTCAGTGGAGGCCAGGGTGGTGTGGTGCTTTTTGTGTTATAGTCCAGGTCTTTACCTCATTTACAAAATGATACTGACAAAGAACACACATACACTACATGAAGAGCCCTTTAAGTGACAATAATACAACAGCTGTCATTACAAAGAGACAGACATAAACATAGTAATCACACACACACACACACACAGGCACACACAATAACTTGAATAGATGATGATAGATATATATGATGTAAATAATCTGGATGCAGTATATATCTAGCCAGAGGGCCAGTTACTTTGGTGATATTATTATTATAATACACTCAGTATAAAGCACCAGTAACAATATGTCAGCAAAAATAATGCAGTTCCCTGTATATGATGTTTCCCACCTGTGCATGAGGTTTGTGTTGTTTTCCCTGACTTCTTTTGTTTAGTTATGTCTTAGTTTCTGTTCTCTCTGTTTTATGAGAGGACACAGATCTCAGTGTCCTTTGTTCTCTATGTATTTATACACAGTGAGTCTATTCATTTTAATCAAAAGTCATTTGTGTTTCAAATATCTCAAATGTCATTTACAATCTTATTTACATATATGACATCACAGCCTCTCTCTCTCTCTCTCTCTCTCAGGGTGTGTGTTTGTGTGTGCGAACATGTTGGTGTTTGTGAGTGACAGAGGGTGGGGGCACTTTGGACATTTGTGTTAAACAGTGGGCTGTGGGGTTAGGAAGGGTCTATCGATTTAAATAACCGAACAGGCTTAAAAATTTACAGGACATAAGCAATGTCAAGCTCAGACTCATAGATTTTATATCCTCTCCGTCTCTGAAAAACTGAAGTCGACAAACATATCTTCGATTCCATAAAGCTTGATCCATAAGAGTTTGACATGGTTGTTTATCTGTGTTTGACATGGTTGTTCATCGAAGAGGTTTGGCCGTGGTGACGTCTTTAAAAGCTTGGGCAGGTGTTTCCCTGTGGCTAATTGTCCAGGTCCAGCATACAGGTTAAATACACTGGAGATTAGACTCCAGAGCAGCAGGGAAGAGAGTGTGTTACTCTGACATAAACACAGAGACACCAGAGAGTGCCTCAGCCCACCTGCACTCTTCCTTCTTCCTTCTTCTTCTTCTTCTTCTTCTTCTTCTTCTTCTTCTTCTTCTCTGCGTGTCTGTGCCTTTCTCCTTCGGTCGGTGAACGTGAGCTCTTGTTTTGATATGGCAGAGGCCCTGGTAAGGAGAGCCAGCGCTCGTTCTCTGCTGACCATCTGCTGTTCCACCACATATCATCGGGCTTCTGTTTGATTTTCCGCACGGAGAATTGTTTGCACCTGTCCAAGCTCGTTTTTCCATAGTACATTCGTAAGCTGTATCATTAGGGCCTATTGTGTGTGTGTGTGTGTGTGTGTGTGTGTGTGTGTGTGTGAGAGACAGAGAGAGAGAGAGTGAGAGAAGAGATGAACTCATAAAATAAGCAGTACGACACATATAAACCTGCTGAAAATGTTGGTGTGTTACTGTGGCTGTATTCAGGGTCAGCCTCTCCTTTGGTTTGTCTTATTTTCT
>NC_044499.1:37300814-37325814 GCF_902362185.1 Chanos chanos | reverse complement strand
CCACAAGGCAATGAAAGACAGTTTCCCTGAGTCCACAAAATACACACTTATCACTAACATTTGAATGGCAGAAACAAAAGCATTAGTAGTCACAGCTCCGTGTAAAATTCTTCACTGAAGATCTCCAGACCGTTTGGTCAATGGTGGTTTGTATGGAACCCTCCAAACTGACTGTTTTCCTTCACCCAACACAAGCTTCTCTCTCCACACAGAGTCAGCCCTACAACTGGCTGCTGATTCATTCGGTATTTTAACGAAGCATTTATACAGCACTTTCCCTTTCACGGTGTGCACATTTACGTTTTGTAGTCCGTTCAAGTCCAATAGTGGACCTGACATGCCCTTCAAATCTGGGGTTATTCTCACCTCTGGGAATGCATCCTCCTTACTGGGTACTATCTTTCCCCTTCCATAGTCCTTTAATGAGGACTGCTCCTCCTCTGACAGTCTTTCTTTCCACATCTGAATCACGTCTGAATCACAGTGTTGATGTGGTGGGGGGGTCTCTGGCCTAACGAAGAGGCTACTGCCCGTACGTTATTCGGATTAGATCCCACCACATTTGTTCTATGCTGCAATTTCACCGTTGCTGGAGCACGCTGCATTTGGGTGAGGCCTGGTACATGATCACCTGCCTCATCTAAGCATGCTCCCTTAATCATCGGCTCCTCTCGCAGCCAATAAAAAGAGTCTGTCTTTTCTGGTTTACAGAGCTTAAAAAAACACCATATTTTAGAAAGTCCAGGATAAAAAAGAGGTCACCCGGTCAGGCATAGCTGTTTCCCATCTAAAAAGAACAGGGCTGTGTCTAGCCCTAACCCGTCAACACTCTGTTAAATAATGCCAGTCACCTCTCTCCACACCAAAGCTGCTGGACCCGTCAAGAATCTCTGAATAAAGATGGAATGTAGATGGAAGGTTACCAGCCCGCTTGACGGGTGCACCAGGCCTTGCTGTCCTTCCTCCCTCGGTAGGAAGAGGACCATGTGGAAACTGTCTCTCACTGGAAACCAAGGAAAACTGTCTTTCATTGCTTCGTGGAATGTTTAAGGCTCAAAGTCCTTTCTGATTTGCTGAGTCATGTATTTCTTGATCTATCGTGGAACCAAGTGGTACCGGTCCCAAAAGAAGTCCACCATGGTGGCTTGTACCCCAGCCCAACAGGAGGATCCACACAGACAATGGCAAAGAGTTGAAGCCACCAAATTATTAGCCATCAGCACCATCCCCTGAAAGACATCTGCGAGTGGATCCATTTCCATCTTGCTAATCTGCTCGTTATTTTCTCCACTACACCTTCCCAGTTCTTTAGTTGTGTGGCCCAAGATGGACTCCTGAGAGAGAGAGAAAGAGAGGGAGAGAGAAAGCGAGAGAGCTGTACAGCCTATAGATTAATGATGAGTCATGACATGTTGATACATTTTCCAACACAGAATGAATGGTAGTTTATCTGACACAGAGTGTCTGTGTCAGCTCAGAAACGGCCTTATCACAGAACAGCTAACAGAGGTATGCCTTAGCTAGGTCTATAACAGCCAGAGATCCAGGGCCATGACTTCTCTTAACTCTCAATCCAAGGCTGAAACAACGGCGGCCCATTAATAGCCGGAGCCACGAAATGATTTATGAGTTTGCGTATGATTTCATTATTTGATTAATTCCACTCATAACTGCCAGACAGCACATAGAGAAGGTCAACACTAGAATAAATCTCAACAGTCATTAACCCCCGCCAGCCATTCTGGCTAAAACAAACTGCCAAGACGCGATGTTTCAGTAATTAAGAGGCTAATGTGACAAGCTGCAGCAGACAGAGGCTGGAGGCGTTCTAAACACAGCAAAGATGTTCTGCAAGCAGAGAGATGGATGACCTGCTGATAGGAGCTGAAGTGAAGATCTTCTTTCCTGTAGAATGTCTTGAAAAGACCAGACTGGATGAGTCACTGGGCTATCCACTTAAATGATGATCTTGGGTTTGATTAATGTCAAAGAGGATTAATTATCAGACAACACGTCAATACAAGTAAACTGGAAATGACAGAACTAATTATTAAGGCCATTAGTTTAATATTTTCCATGTTTTACAACGGTATTTGTCAGATTTACCTGCTTAAGTTTCGGTGAGGAAACTCAAGACAGTGGTAAATTTTTGTCTCCTACGACCTTCTTTCTTTCTTCTGATCCTCGAGGTATTCTTTCCATTCCTCCCTTTCCTGGGACGTTTTCCATGTTTTCCGGCTTCCTGCGGCTGTGTCTCTGTATAGAGCTCTTCTCCCTCTCTTATCTTTGATTCCTGAGATAATGCTTGACACGTCTTTGTCTAACCAGTGAAAGGTCACATCAGAGCCTCTGTGAGGAGATGGCCTGGAGATTAGACGTGTGTTCATCAGCAGTAAAATTCACTAATTATCACAAAATCTGAAGCCATCTCTGTGAGATTCTGTGGAGGTTCAGTCCATGTACATCTCAGGTCAGAAGGCTAGTGAGTCAGAGATGTTTTTATGAAAGCAGAACATAAAGTATTTAAACAAATTACCTATGTATTGTAAGTATGTATTGTATGCATGTATGCATGTATTGGTTTAATTGACGTAAGCTAATCAATAGGACTTAGGGAAAGGGAGTCATGAATATTGTGCTGCATATTTGACTTTTAATGGGAAACTTCATTTCTGCTTTTCTAGGTATTCTCTCAATCTTTTTTTTTTTTTTGTTTCCTGGGAGATCTTCAACACTGGCCCCATGCCTGGTTTCCACTGCAATGTTTCCAACCACCTTCACACTCTCTCTCTCTCTCTCTCTCTCTCTTTCTCTCTCTCTCTGTTTTTTCTCTGGGGACTGAGAAATTCCCTTGTTCATTATGAGACTTTGGGGAATTGACAAGACAGAGTTCTTTACCAGCCTCCTTCACATTTTCAGTTTTCCTGGCAAAGAAGAGGAGTTTCCCCTGGACCCAAGACTGCTCAGAAAACTGGAATTTTGTTAGATTCATCCATCTTTTGGATGTGCATGTGCATGTGTTTGTTTGTTTGTGTGTGCATGCGTGCGTGTGTGTGTGTGCACGTGTGGGTGTGCCTGTGTGTGTGTGTGTGTGCATGTGCACCTGCATGTGTGAGTGTGTATGTGTGTGAACATGCATATGGTGTGTTTGTGTGTATGTGTATATATGTGTATACATGCGTGTGTGTGTTTGTACCTCTGTGTTGGAGAGAAGTGCGTCTTTAAATCACCTTTGTAACGCTTTTGACGTGTTGCTCTATATCAAAGCCTTCACTTGTGTGGATGGACAGAGAAGAGCTGGCACTCAGTTTTATGACTTTCCGTTCACTCTCCATAAAATGAAAGGGAAAAATGCTTGTCTAGTTTTTTCCACCATGTTTCACATATCATTGGTTCTGTCAAAGGAATGAGAAGTGTATTGACAACACTTTGAGGTTTGTGTTCTTCACTTCCCAGTCATCAAAAACCATTTACAATGAAGAAAAAACCATAGGGAATTTTTCTTTTCCTCATAAGTTATTGAAAGAAGAAAACTCATTATTAAATACACATTAATCTCCATCTGCCCTCTACCTGAAAGTGAGAGGAGAAAACAACTTGATCTGTCTGCTCAGAAGAACAATGAACTTATTAATTTTCTATGAACAAAACCAAATGGGTCCTTAGACAGATAACTGTAAAGCACCATTTAGATAAAGAGATCCTCTGTCATAGTACTACACTGTGATATATGCATTATCAGGCAAAACAAACACCATGAATCTCCTCCATCTCTCGCATTCTCTTTCCTCGATTTCCCAACCTGAGCACAGTGGAATGTCTGGACCTTGTTCACACTCTACACTGGTGAACCCCCCCCCCCCCCCCCCCCCTCTCTCTCTCTCTCTCTCTCTCTCTCTCTCTGTGCTTTTATATTGATTAATTAACATAGAGTACTGCTGCTCGATTAGATGAAGACAGCCTTTGATTGATTATCTCATCATAGCTCTCTCTTTCTCTTATATAGTCTTTCATTATATGTGTGTGTGCGTGCGTGCGTGTGTGTGCGTGTGTGTGTATTTTATTTATTTTTTAAAATGTTATTATTATTTTTTTTTAATCTTTTAATCAACGGTCCTTCATCTTTACTCAAATGCTTGAAGTGTTAAAACAATACCTGTTCCCAGATTAAGTTCTCAAGGCAACTAGAATCGATTTATAAAGAAAATGCATCATAATAGCCTTCAAATATAATTTCTAATTTAAAAAATCATGTTGCTTAGAGCCTGATTTTCACTTGTTTTTACTTGATTCCACTGTTTTATCTATTTAGTTTTTACTTTCAGGCAGGAACCATCAATCATTAAGACAGCATTACTGTCATGTGGTTTGTCACCACAGAGAATTGGGCTCAAAGTAATGTGAGAGTGTCCATTAAAGTGAAAACCTTTTACACAATTTTTACAAGAATTAGATGTACTAGAAACCACATAAAGCTAGCTAAAACTTTTCAATCAAAAATCCAAACAGAGAGAAATAAAGAAACATTTCATTTAAATTTAAACCACAATACCTTGCTAAGTCTGCAAGTTGACCTTAAAACACCTCAGGTGTCAATTCCTCTATGTTGCCAACTCAGTACACTTCAAATATTACATATTACTTCTTTCTTTTGACAAACTGCAGAAATAAGTTGGACCAGGGATTACAGTAATGGCATGTAACAGTATTCATCTGTCCAGTTTTCTGAAATATAAGAAAGTAAAAAATAAAATTCTAGATATAGCAACATACATATGTGAAGCTGCACTAAAGGTGCCAAAGCCAAGTAGAAACCATGATATGACCAATCAATTGTCATTTTTCCTTCTGACTAGTCATTGCACCAAAGAATTATACTTAATGTCCTAAATTTTCCTGTTTTTGTGGCTCTGGCTTTTTATAATAACCCACCTACTGACCAGACTGTTCCAGCTGCCTTTTGATTCTATTTTTTTTCTTTTAAATTCAAAACAGAGAAAATCCAGCATGGCATTAAAATGATTAAGATAGTGCATATACATTATCATGGAGAAATAAAGCTTTTTTTGGAATACTTGAACTGAACACCGGCACCACGCGACCAAATCATTCTAACACTGACAAGCCAAATCCATGTCGACAGTGTAAACAGACTGTTGATAAGTTACTGCATTGAGAAACTCCTTAAAATTAGCACCTCCAGTAAATAGCTTCCTTAAAAATCAAAGCAACTTTTCTTTCCCAGTCTTTAAGCAGACTGTCTTACAGAAGCTCCATACCAAGTCATGCATCATTTGGAAGGGTTTTTCAAGAAACAAAGGGTTTTAATACATTTTCAGGACTAAAATTGTGGTAAAATTAAATTGAACTGGAGTCATGGTCTATCATAATTTGATAGACACTTGTGCCAAATCTTGTCTCTTGTGGTTAAGTGGGATGAGAGGGGTGGCTGGTCAGTGTCTGAAGATTTTACACGGCTACTGTAGAGTCACTTCTCCGGACCCTGTAACACAATGTTAGCATGCTCCATTTACCACGCAGACCAAGTTTCATAAGTTTTCATTCAGTAGATGTGTGACCATGGATGAAAAACTTTGTTTTTGAAATACAAGAAGAAGAAGAAGAAGAGGAAGAGGAAGAGGAAGAGGAAGAAGAAGAAGAAGAAGAACAATAACAACAACAACAGTAACAACAACAACAACAACAACAACTACAAGAGAGCGATGATGTGATTTCAGCAAGTTTCACCCTGTGATAAGAAGAGTAACACACCAGATGGGAAGAATATTATAAAAGATATTCACAAGGACATTTCTCAGTTGTCTTATCTGTACGTGAACTGAGTAATCCTTTTAGTTGAGTCTGCATTTGAAACTCTTAAGCATGTAACAAGAACATAAAAAAAAACTTTAATGTAGCTGGGGCAAATAATCAGTGCAAGGTTAATTAATACATTTAATTTAAGGTCTTGGCGATATCATTTGTGTATGAGATGGAAGGCTTCTGAAATTAAATCATACTAATTTAAACATTGATTAAGCACTAAAATACATTTTACCGTGTTATATATTAAATATACACATCACCACCTCAGTCAAAACTTTAATTAAAAGAGTTTTAAAAAGCTGTTGGACTTGATCACCAGGGTTCTCAGACAAAAACATCCAAAACTTTTTGGAGGAAAATTTAATTAAACAAAGATGTTAATCAGAAACTGTGGAGAGAAACATTGCAGTTGCCTGTATGAGATGATGACCTGTTTGTCAGCTCCACATTAACAGTTCATTTCTGTCATATTAAAATAAGAGGAAACATATAGCTAATTTTTTCAACAATTTTTCATCCTTACCTATACCCCCAAAACAAGAACAGGTTTCATAAAACTTTTTTGTTTCCAAAACAAAAAAGTTTTTTCCCTACTACTCACAGCCATTTCAACATCTGGATTGTCTGGACATTTGGATTTTCATGATGTCCATCATGAAACGCCTGAATGGGATTTGATTTCGACAAATGATCATTGTTGGATATGTAACATCTGGCAGGAATTTCAAACTGGCTGTTTGGTTTATGACAGCTGAGCAATCACACTGTCATCATCAGTTAAGTGGCTAGACAGAGAGGGAGAGAGAGAGGGAGAGAGAGAGAGACAGGGAGGTGAGGGAAGAGGAAGAGGTGATGAAAAAGGCATTGCTTTAGGCAGGTGCATCTGTTGAAATGATGCTCATAATAAGTGTGTTGTAAGAAAAGTAAGTGTTATAGAAAAGAGAGACAGGTGAAAGGAAAAATGAACCGAAAAGATAAAACAAAACAAATGAAGTAAATGAAAGCATTTAAGAGGGCTGCTCTCTCCTCTTCTCTGGGCTTTAAGATTGGTTTTACACAAAGAGTATGGCAAACTTTTTTGTCAATTTGTTTCCCCTCTCTCTCTCTCTCTCTCTCTCTCCCTCTCTCTCTCTGTCTATCTGTCTCTCTTTCTGTCTCTTCTTATCTCTCTCAAATTTTTCCTTTCTCTTTTCTGCTTATCTTTCATTCTCTTATTGACTTACATCTAATCATAGAGATGATCATTACCCCAAATGATCCAAACCTCTGATCCCAGATCCCTGGTCTCTGTGAAGGGAGAAGGGACTCCGCTGACCGCTCTGTGCCCCCAGAATGTTTCAGGCGGGAAAACGTATGAGGCTGTAAATCAGGCCTCATCCCAGAGAACATTCCAGAATGGATTCCACCTCTCACTGGCGCTCCAGCCTCAAAGTCATTTGGATTTTATTTATAGCCAGTCTGAGCGCATCAAAGGAAATAAAGAACAGGGGAGTAGGGTGGAGCACGACAGAAGGTAAGGTCTCTCTCTCTCTCTCTCTCCCTCACACACACACACACACACACACACACACACACACACACACACACAGGGAGAGAAACAGATGCATTTACAGTCTCATGCATGGCTGCTTTAAAATGCCGGTGACTTGATAGCATGGAATATTGGACTGACTCTATGCCCTACACTAACCCACCACTTTACTAACATGAAGATCCATCAATCTACCTTTTATACTATCACACACACACACGCGCGCGCGCGCACACACACGTCACCACGCACAATACCTCCTCTGATCACCAATTCACACATCTCTCATGGTGTCTCTTCAGTTGTGGAGGTCAGTGGATGTAAATTGAGCACAATAATGCATGCAAAGGGGCCTCACTTCACTCTGGACTGCCGAGTATGGCTCACTGAAGCAGGGAGAGAGGACAGGCAAGCATTGGGTCAGTGATCCGGAGCTCCATCACTGGGCAGAAGGACCAAACTGCATTAAATGAAAACTATTTGAACCAGAGACTTCAGCAGAAACCAAATGACATGAATGACAACATTAAGATGGACAGGTGAGTGATGATTCCATTGTATGCAGTATAGGTGAAGGTCAGGTCAAGCTCCTCCTTGGGATATTTTTTAGGGTGGGAACATGGCTGAAAAAAAACAATGGTGTCCTTATGTGAGAACTATGATATATGAAGGGTCTGCATGTTCAGACACCTCAACTGATATTTCTGTTTCACTATTATTGTTGTTGTTGTTGTTGTTGTTATTGTTGTTTCATTTGTGATTACACTGAACAATTTTGTACATATGAAATGTATGTGTCAGCATTGCTAACATTTAAGTGTCTTAAAGATTTCAGTATCACTGAACACATCTGATAGTGTCTGCAATTGTGTTAGTGTTAGTGATAACCGCACATTGATTATGCACATATAATGTGATAACGTAACGGTCTTTGTTATGTTTTATATATGTTGTGTTTTGTCAGTTGCATATGTTACATCTTACTGAAAGACACTACTCTGATCATATAGCTAACATGCTAGCCACTAACCAACACTAACCACTACAAGAGACCAAGTTAACTAAAGAGTAGCACACTCATTTCTATCAACAATGATTAAACATCAAGTCCATGTAAACAGATAAAAAAAAATACTTGTTTTAATCTTACTATAAGACATAAGCACAGTATCAAAGAAAGTAGGACTGAATAAGGCAAAAACACTCCTCTGCTAATAGTCAGCACCGGTCTGAATCACATCTAAGCCACCAACTCTGGACTGGTAATGGAACTGTTTTCTTCATATCTTCAGACTGGCTACACTCCACCACCTGGAGCTATAATTATACAATTTTAAAGTTAAAACAAACAGAATAATTTTCCGTCCTACTTCATATTTACACCCCTCCCCCAAACACACACACAAACTAAACAGCCAATACAATACTTTGAAATTGACATAATGGAGGAAGAGAAAAGAGGGGATGAAGGGATAAGATGGAGACTTGTGAACAGACTTCTCTTTCTATCATTGTTGCCATAGACTGCTGTCACCAAGGCTTAATTTATAAAAGAGAGAAGTCTGTGTAAGTAATTACAGCTGCTGAAAATGGGTTACCACTCAAAGAGTTTTTTTTTATTATTATTATTATTGTTTCCTGTGTTGCTTTAGCTCATGTGTGTGTTGTCGTAGTTTGTGCATGTGAGTGTCTGCATGTGTGTGGGTGTGTGTTAGGATGGAGATACAGGTTGTCATCACTATTAACTGGATAATAGTCTGTTGTGAGCCATTAAAGGAGCTGTACCACTGTACCATTACAGCAAATATAGTTTAACTTCAGTTATTCAGAATTTCATTTGTCAAACTTTGTTTTTATATACTCAATAAATCAAACAAATGATTATGATTTAGGGTTCCTCAAAAAAAGTAACATGTCATGAGAGAGAGAGAGAGAGAGAGAGAGAGAGAGAGGAAGAAGAAGCAGCCAGTAGCTGGACTGAATGAAATACAATGTTATATGGGATGTGAAATATCAACATGATACTAGATGAACAAATGAATATATGAAGATAACTGAAGGGTTAGGAAAGGAGAATGTTTTAAATGTTACATCTCGTAGCGTACTTCAGGATGGATTAGAATACAGAAACAACACTTTTTACTTCATCTAACACTAGCCAAAAGCAACAATCAAAATACCATAGACAGACAGCTAGAACATTGCCTCTGACATGAGATAATCCAATTGTAAACTGGTGACGTCACATTGACAAAGATGAACAAAAATAATTACCGGATTCCCATTATGCACATACATTCATGCACATGCACTCACAGGCAAAAGAAATAAATTAGATTTGTCAAGAATCCATAAACACGAGGCGTAGGACTAGGCTTTATGTGAGCGTGTTTGCGTATGACACATCTAACTACTTTACACATCATATTGCAGAATCAGGAAAGAAAACAAACAAATAAACAAACAAAACAAGACTTAAAATACCACACTCCAGGTGTCAAAACATAACAGCTGTGCTTCAAAAAGTGTCATAAAGAGCCCAAATTAGCTTAATGTAGGTTACAATATTTAATAACAAAATGCCACCAACTGCGACAAAGAACGCCACTATACAAAAAGTAATAAAGTGCTTGGTGAAATATAAATAAACATTTAAGCAGTATCTGGGTGTCTACTGGCAGACACATACTTATCTAATTAATCTTACTAACGGTAAACAACTTCAGGAACTATTTTAAATTACTAGTCATTATGAAAATAAGGATCTGTTTATCACCAGAAGTGCTGTGTCCTATTATCACATTGCTCCTAGGTGACATTCAGTATGCTAAGGATATATCAGAGAAAAACTGCTGGCTGTTTTAGTCCAATCTATTTAAACATGTCTTCTTTTAAATGGGATTACACTGGATTAGTTCTTTGTCTTGTTATCCAGACCTGTTCAATGTCACTCAATAATTACATTTCATACTGAAATGCAAATGAGTGTAAATGTGTCCTTTAAATCCTTGCTGTCCTGTTCACTCGCATTTATTGCACTTACATGCCCCCCCCCCCCCGTACTGTTTCCTCAGTTTTTGCTGTTTTTCATATTTTCAGGTGGAGGATCATCTGGAAAAAATTTCTCTGCCTCGCCTCAGCAACAGAGTTTTTCAGTGTGTCTTGTGTTATTGTTACAAAACATGAGCTAAAGTAACGGAATTTTTTTTTCTCTCGAGGACTAAGATGTTTCCCAGGTAAGATGAAGTAACCGACATTCATTACAAACTATTATTTCCATATGTTATCCCAGCCAACATTCTCAGTCGTACTCCTCAGCACTCCGCGAATTGATGTGTAGTAACTCATTAACCAGCCCTTACTAACAGACTGGCCCTAGTGCTGCTCGTGTTAATATTCGGTAGCACCGCTACTAATACTATGTAAATCATAACGGAATATTAAGCGAGCAGTTGCAGGATGTATAGGTAATAAAATGTGGTAATAGTTACACAACGCGTTTCAGTGTAGTGGTTGCCTCAGTCGCGTTAGAGTTAAATTTGGTCAATAGCAATAGTGGCAGACACTGCTTCCGGTCATCGAATCTCTCTATTTTGCTAGAGTATGAATGTGACTGAGGCCCCTTGAAATAACAGGCTGAACATTGGACAAGCTGAGCGAAGCTCGTACTGACGGCACGCACGCAATACTGCTGCCGCCAGAGAACGCCTGTGAGCCAATGGCGCCAGACTATGAGTGGTGAAACCAACAAAAAATAATAAATGATGATTGAATGAAATTGAATGTAAATGAGATATATATATCCAGATTGAATAACGTAGAGCTGAATTAAAATGGATGATTTGACAAATTCTGCATCAAATTAACTTTATTTGGTAACACAGATGAGTGTTTAAAAGAAAAGATTTGATTAAAGTGCAGCTAATTTGACACCTTACACCTCCAGTCACAATCATTTCGATCATCTTTCTGCAGTCTAACTGACTATGACATCACTGTTATCAAATGGAGTCAATATTCATCAGTTTAAGTTGCATGTGCCTAAAATGTCAGTCAAAAAGCCTAAAACATCAAAGTACCTCAGAGCATTTAGCACTAGACTCTACCTCTGTGAAGACTTCCAGTCACTCAAACTCATTGAGAAGTTTTAGAGCTGACTGACAGCCTTGAATTGAGGTCATCTGTTGGGTGCAGCCAAGAGCTAGGCAAAATTTTACTGGAGGCAGTAACATCACAAGCAAAGACAACTTTGGGTCCCTCCCTCTTTCAACATACATCTGATCTCTGCTTAAGGCTGTCAGTCATCTCAGTCACTATGTGATACTGTAATAACTAACACTTGGTCTTTATGGATCTAGCTCTCGAGGTGACTCCTCACTGAATAAAACTAAATTATGGGATAGATACGTTTTTGGGCATCTTGAATGTCTGTTAATCACATAAATTATGATCTGCTTTTATTGTCCTCGGTGGAATCATCTGTGTGACTTACACATCCTGGCTGTGGGCTTTATTATATGATGCAAGATGCCCTGTCTCTGGTTTGCCACTTCACAGGCAGGCTAGCCAGCTATAAATCTTGGACTTTTTGTCAGGAATTTGAATTTTCTAAATGTCCTCTCACAGCCAGAGTCAAGTATAAAAATACACTGACATATCCTGATGGGCTGGGTTTTGTGATGGACAGTTTATGCTCACATACATTTGCTGGAATTTGATAACAGTGATGATGAGCTGAAATACAGTAAAATACAGTTTATTAAAATGGTGGTAGTTAGAATTGTACAACATCAAATGAACTCCACTTAACTCAACCTTAGTGATAAATAAATACATGGCATGTGTTTTAAATGGTTCTTAAATTTGTCAAACCAAAGCATTTTAATGAATTTGATCCAGAATTATCAAATATCTTGATATGTCTAATTACAGTTTATTCCACATATTTTCATAGTCTGCACGATTCATTAATTCATTTGCATGTTATGCCAAATATGTACTCCATATGTTTGTTTTTTTTCATTTGCATTTTATTTGATAGAATGATCATTTGTTAATCTACGTTACTCTCACTCCTTAGACCAGGCTGGCTGAGAGAGGACAGTTGATTCCAACCAAAAATAGCTCACCAACAGCGCCAAGCACGTCTTTCCCGCAACATTCTCAGTTGCACCTTGTCCCTAATAAACTTTCAAATAAATTTCCAATGAAAACACTTCCGGAGAAAGAAAAGTGCACCTTTTAGAAAAATATCTCTACTTTTTTTGTATCTGTTGAAAAAAGTAACGCGGCTGGTCTGCCAAAAATGCTGCATCCATTGCAATGAGGTCGCGAGCGAACTTTTGCCTCGCTCTCGAACCAGTGAGCAACATGAAGAGCCTTTGAGTCTTCGAGTGGAGAGCAGTATCGACAATCAGCCTAGGGAACAAGTGAACAGCTCACCCTTAGGGGGCATGATGCACTCCCCTGCAGTCCCAAAACACACAATGGTAAGATTGATGACTTCTGTACAGTGTAATTATTTAAGTAAATTATACCCTGTTATGAATACTGTAATGTGATACAGCCATGAGATGTGGTTTCAATCATCGTTTTACTCGTTTTGCCACACAGTCTGCAAAAGTATGTGTAAACAAGGTCCACTTTAGTTTCTGCTAACGTCGTTGACATAGCCGTCAATATTCACCAAGCCCCCTTTTTTTTATGAGAGTGCCACCCACCTTTCCCAACCTCCAATGACATCCTTGAATCAAAAATGAAACACAACTGGTTGGCCTAAGGGAAACGCTACTTTTTTCATCGATGGGCAGGGCCAACGAGACTCCGAGCGCAACAATTCACTTACGCCCTCACACATGCATTAGCGAGACCACTTACAGCCTTCAGCGTTGTGTTCTTTGCCTGTGAGAATCAAGTGCGTGAGAACCAGCAACAGAAGGAGAGATAGTGTTGGGCAGCAGAAGTGAGAGAGGAAAGTGAAAAATAAAAGTAACCATGACCTCTACCATGGCTTTATCTGCAACTCCCCCGGTTCTTTCTCCGAGTTCTACTTCGGGGTCCGGCGGTCTCTTTCGCTCCGACCCGCTTTACTCGAGCCCGGCTAAATCTCCGCGACTGACCGGAGGTATGGTCAACTCTTTTATCTCCAGTGTCAGTGGTCCCGTCGGAGGAAACGGTACTCTTCCAGGTAGTGTCAAAGCAAACGAATGTAAACTAGTGGAGGTGCACGGAGTAAAGGTTGCTTCTTTTAGCGTGGACGGGCAGGAGTTGATCTGTCTGCCGCAGGTCTTCGACCTCTTTCTGAAGCACCTGGTCGGCGGGTTGCACACCGTTTACACTAAGCTGAAGAGGCTGGATATTTGCCCAGTAGTGTGCACAGTGGAGCAGGTACGGATTCTGCGAGGACTCGGTGCCATTCAGCCTGGCGTGAACCGCTGCAAACTTATCTCACGGAAGGACTTCGAGGCGCTCTACAACGATTGTACCAATGCAAGGTTAGTTTGGGGATGGTTTTGATTTTTCATCCACTTATAACTGTTTCGTTATTCAGATATAGTACATTTTAAACCGAAAATCATACTGCCCTTCGATTCTGTTAGCGGGGAAACAAGATCACGGTCAGAAATCTTAAAAAATAAACAACAGCAACAACAAAATAATAAAAGAATGAACAGACGAGATTAACAGGCTGCGTCTTGTAATGAGCTAATGTTTCATATTCCGTTTCGCACACGGATCAAGAATTGATATGAGATAAAGGAACTTCAAAACTGGTTTTGCGCAACTGCTGAGGGAAAAAAGTTTGTACTGTATACGCTAATTAAATACCCGCGGAAAAACGCTTTGTTTTTTCCTGCTCTGAACAGCTCTCCCTTTACTTTTTCCAAGCAAGTATGCTTTTGTATTTTAATGTGGATTAACGTCGAAGTACATGTTAAGACACTGAAGTGGGACTGGGAATGTTGGATGGTAACCGCAGAGGTGCGCTCCGGATACATTTCATGTGACTGGCGCTACTTGGCTGTATCATTCGATATTTCTCAAAATTCAGTCTTATGGTCTTGATAAAGCAACAAGTGGACTAACCCCCTCGAACTCTCTGTTTTCTGCGCAGCATTAAATGAACGAACCTCTTATTCCTTCGAATCGCGCAGGGTATGATTATTTACAAATTTATAAGCAGAAACCCACACCGATCATTTAATTGGAAGTTCGTGTGTATCATATTTATTATTAATGTCACGGTGCATCGCTCTCTATTAGTTTATTTTTCCATTTGTAAAGCGTGTCCTCGGCCTCTCTCGTCTACATAAATGGATGGAACAGATCCGTCAAGAGTAATTACCCATGAGAATGCACTGGCAAAAACACGCTAGGAGGTCCATTGTGCGTCAACGAGTGGGTTTTTCTAGGCTGAAATTAAATTGACATTTTTGTAATGCCTGTCTCTTCATTGTCAAATCACTTTTTTGCTTCGTTAGAGTAACAAAACTCAAGAAGTGCCTGCCTTAGAAGAGATATATTGTCTCTGCACCGAACAATGTTCCATCCTCTAAACGCAGAAATGTCTCCACTCGTTGGCCAAGTTTGATTAGATCAGCCTTACGCTTTTCTCATGTCTCCTCCGTAGCTGTCCACTGTATCGGTGATTCCGTTTGCACCGTCTTAATATGTTCCTTGGAAAAGGCTTCACTCGAAAATGCAATAAAATAGTTGTAAGTACACGGCGCCAACAAATAATATCGCTTTCGTATTTCAGTGTAAGTACGAGGTTTTTATTAAACTATTCTTGTCACCCTTGGGAATGAATTCGTGGGAAAGAGAGAGAGAGAGAGAGGGAGAGAGATGGGGGGTATGACAGTGGGACCACATGCAAATAGTGTTGTGATTTATCCTCTTGTGCTCCCCCTCTTCTTCTTTTTCTCCTTGAATTGTTGGTGAATGAGTGCTAGCGCAGTGGCTGTGGGTTTGAATAAATCAATGAGACAGATTGGAATGATCCACTTCAGGTCCCCTCTCTCTCTCTCACTCTCTCTCTCTCGCTCTCTCTCTCTCGCTCTCTCTCTCCCTCTCTCTGTCTCTCTTTTTCTTTCTCTCCTTCTCTCTTTATGTGTGTGTGTGCGTGTGTGTTATTCTTAGCTTGTTATCATGACAGATGCATTAGTGGCCCCTGCGCTCCGCCAGCAATGTCAATGAGGAGAGCGAGGGGTCTTAAAGAGATAGAGCGCTTTTCCCTACATGGGAAAAACGGGAAAAAAAGGCTGGAACTGAACTTCCTCATAACACAAGGAATCTCTCTCTGCTCTCTGTCCTCATCCCAGCTGTTACACAAATCTATCTATCTATCTATCTATCTATCTATCTATCTATCTATCTATCTAAATAGAGCACAAATAATCATGTAAATTAACAAACTAAATTTGAGAAGCATAATTTGTAAGTGAAACTTAAGTAGCTCTCGTACATTTGCAGTGTACAAACATAGCCCGTATTATTCATTATTTTTTAAAAATTCATTTCACAATTGAATTTTTCATGTTAGCTTGCACAGTGACATACGCAACTCCACTGTAAAAACAGCACGATCAGGTATCCCTCCGTGGAGTCGTGTTACGGTCATGCTTTGTTCAGAATTGACAAAAGGTTAAAATGTATCGCTTTGAACTTGACGTCCTAATCCTTCTCTTGTTGAGGTCTGTTTACCAGGAATATTTTTTACATAGTCTAAAGGGAAAGATTTTTAACTTAAATGTTGTATTTAAAACTAGGTGTTAGTTTATGGGAGCTGTTAGGAATGAATATAGTTTTTTTTTTTCTTTTGGAAGTTCAAAAATGATTAGAGTTAACATGATGAAGCAATGTAGAACAGCTCCTGCTGACTCACACAGTATTCTCCCTGATGCACTTGTTATCAGCCAGAGAGAGAGAGAGAGAGAGAGAGAGGGAGAATGAGAGAGATATGAAACATCCACCCTCAGGGCAGTTACAGTTAGGTGGTTTTATGCCTCACTAAATCCCACCAGACATGTCGGTCAAAGGCAGTCAGTCGAAAAAAAGAAAGCAAGGAATAAAGAAAAAGAGAAAGGGAGAGACACACAAAAGAGTGCATTATTAGACGGGCTTGATGTGAGAAATGGGATGACTGAGGAGAAACAGAATTGAAAAATAGAGAGGTGGATTACGTGCATAAGATTAGCGTTAATCATAGTGGTGTTACAAACAGACGCACACACACACACACACACACACACACACACACACACAGTCGTTTGTGGCCTTCTAGTTTTCCACTGTACTCCTTTGATGATAGTTGGCTACTTTCCAGTATGTTCTCTACCATCAGAACAGTTTAACTCTAGTACTGCCCAGTAAGTGTGAAATTAATGCTGGGAAGGATGTTGTGACTTGGAAATGTCCTTGGTCACTCTGAGGCTTCATAGAATGTTTAGCGTGTTTGTGTGTGTGTGTGTGTGTGTGTGTTTGTGTGTGTGTGTGTTGCCTGGACTAAATGTCTCTCCTAGCAGATGGCTGATACTGATACGCATGAGTGAGCTGCTCCTCCACCTGTGCTCAATTTGGATAGAAAAGAAGAGTGTGTGTGTGTGTGCATGTGCATGTGTGTATGTGTGCTTGTGCGCGTGTCTAAATATAAACAATTTTTGGTAAAATGGAACACTTTTATTTACAGAACTATCTAAATGTTAATGTATTTGTATGCATGTTTGAAATGCATTTAAACACATAAACAGCCGTAAACATAAATGCACATATAGAAGTACACACGCACACCAACACATGTGTACACACACACACACACACACACACATACACACGCTCTCACTCACACACACATTCACACTCAAGCACACACACACACACACACACACACGCACACACGCACACACACACATGCACAAAGAGTAGCTTGTTTTATGGCCTACAGCCTGCAGAGCCATGGGCAGTTTTCTCTTTTATGCTTTTATTGCATTCATCATTTATTAAACAGAATTTGCAAGCCAAACACAACGCTAAACTAGTTTACACTTGGGGACTGCACTTAGGAAATTGGCTGGAAATCGCATTAGAGAAGAACATCTGTGAGTCCTTTTCCCCCAGCCCTGTTCACAACTCTCTCTCTCACTCTCACTCTCTCTCTCTCTCTCTCTCTCTCTCTCACACACACACACACACACACACATTTTCCTTGAGATCAGCTGGATTAAGAATTTTAACTATTTATTTTCCTTTATCAGAGATGCAAAATATTGATTAAATTTTGAGGACAGCAGAGAAGTGGGCGGGCAGATGAAAGAATGATTGACAAGTGTCCTCACTCATGATTAAACAAATCTTAAAGGCAGTGCCCTTTTTACTGAGTTATAGTTACATCCGATACTGAGTCCAAACAAGGGAAAGGTCTATTTCTTCAAAGAGGACGTGTTGTTGCTCCTGTACATATTTTGGAATAGAGAACTGTGTGAAATAAGAGTTATTGTCTGTCCAGTCAGAATTATTTACATACTCAGGGAAAACAAAGGAAAATGCTTTGGAAAATTAAGCGATAAAAGCTCAGAGCTGAGCTAATTTTCTCGAGGATGTGGAAAATATTCCGCTCTAATCGTGTTTCAGCGGAATCTACCAAAATAGCTCTCCGCTCAAATTATAAACGCATTGTCAAAAAAAAGCGTGACGGATATTCATATGCCTGTTTTCAATGCCTGTTACCTTTGTGGGGATGACTCTTTTGAACTAAAGTCAGTTGTGTTTCATCAGACTCACAAACGTTGCATTGGGTTTAAGTTTAAAGACTGAAACCCTTTTGGTATAGGCTAATGCTGACTCCTTGGACAGCTGTCATTAGCTTCTTGTTTCTTGGTTGATTTTTGAGGTACGCTTCTCTTCATTTGATTACTGAAAGATCTATTTGAAGCCAAATTACAGCTTTCTCAACGAGGGAGACAGGTTTTTGGTCAAACTGTCCCGACACACCCTGGTGTTTGTGATCCCAATTTGATTTTCAGGGACCTAATATCTCCATACATAAATGAGAATTCCTGTACACTTACATATGAAATACATCACCAACTATATTATAACCACTTTGTTGGTTAACAGTAATACACAGTAATTAAAGCTATGGCTCTTACACACCGAACCTCCGAACCTGGGCCAAACCCAGACCCCAAAGCTGCCCCTAAAATATATGTTTACTCTAAATGAATTAGCAGTGTTGCTGTAAACCGCTTAAATACATCAGCCTGACAGCCTTAACTGAAAAATGTCATAGCGAGTGGTTCCTTTAATCTGCATGTTCTCTTGAGGTAAAGAGGAACCTACAAAACTACCTCTTAACTTCATTACAGAGAACCTCTGCAGTATTTCATCTGAGATATTCAACTCTTGTCAAAATACACCTCCTTCATCTCAATCTCAGATTGCTCAGTTCTATTACTGTGACCTATCACCTGCTTCCACATGAGGTTCTCTGCTTATTTTTGTCTGTTTTTGCCTGGTAACCCTCCCGAGGAGAGTACCAGCATGAGGCTGACGTGTGACGATGGATTTTGAGGCCACGAGGCTCATGCTTGTGTCGTCACTAAAGTATTTTGACCTGCAATAAATTGTCATGTTGTACTTATTATCCTCACAAAGTGATAGATTTTTTAAGTGCATGTGCGAAAGCTGACAGTGTATATTTGTATAGATTTACAGGTACACTCATATTACTATGGAAGTTTGTGCGTGTGTGTGCGTGTGCGTGTGCGTGTGCGCGCACACACACACTGTGTTTGTGAATGTTCAGAGAGTGTTTTGTGAAGACATAGAGTGACGGACTGAAGAGGAGTCAATGGAGAGGAAGACTAAATGCCTGCTCAGAGTGTTAAGTGGCAGCTTAGGAATCCAGCATCATTATTTCATGATCCACTGCTCGTTGTGGTCTCAGACGCATAAATGAATTATCACGTCTAGACAAGACAAGAGACACTTTGTTTTTTCCATTTGGAAGAGATTATTTGACTCTTCTCTCTCTCTCTCCCTCCCTCTCTCTGTCTCTCTCTCTCTCTCTCCCTCTCTCTCTCTCTCTCTCTCTCTCTCTCTCTCTCTCTCTCTTGCACGCTCTCTCTCTCTCTCACTCACTCTCTCTCTCACTCACCTATGTTTTCTCTCACCTTTACTCATTCTCTTTTCTGTCCCCTCTTTCTTCAGTTTCTCTCCAGTTTACACTCACGCTCTTGTTGATGCTGTGAAGATAGGAGTGTAATTCTATTTTATTGTACACATCTGTGTGGAATTTTTGCTGTTTGAGTGTTTGGAGCCATGCAGGCCTAAATGTGTTTGTATGTTATTTTCCATGTCGACTCATCGCTGAGGTTTGGTATGAATTTGCAATGTGACAGTTAACCACTGACTTTCAACTCAACAGTGATACATAAGACCTCACACATTTACCCAGAAAGAGCAACCTAGACACACACACACACACACACACACACGCCCGCACGCACATGCACACACACACGCACGCGCGCACACACACACACACACACACACACACACACGCACAGACAGACACACGCATGCGCGCACACACACACACACACACACACACACACACACACATACACTCGGTTACAGTGAATGACAGCAGGCCCTGTCCAGACTCCTGTGTGTAATCACATTAGTATCAAATCCTCGAGGGCATGCTGACTAATAATACAAAATAACAGGGAAAATATGTATCTGTAACTTACTGATTGAATTATGCTAATGAGTAATCTCCTGTCCATCACTCCTCTAATCAGCTAATTAGATGTGAAGTTGGAAATGGCCGCTCTCAAACTCAGAGTCAACGGTAGAAAATTTAATGTGAACTTCAAAAAACATCAAGGAAGAAAGAGAGAGAGAGAGAGGGAGAGAGACTTGCTAAAAGTTTTGCTGAAACCTGTAGAGTTTTCCCTCTCTTGGAATGTTTACGTGTTTCATGTGTTTTGTTGTCTGTATGTTTGATATAGTCCACATGAGGGTATATGTTTGTAATTACATGTTTACTGGCATGCATGTCTGTTTGTAATTACATGTTTTTATGTTTTCAATCGTGTGTGTGTTTGTGTGTATGTGTAGAGTGGGTGTTCATGTAGGGGAAGGAAGAGAGACACTGTGTGTGTGTGTGTGTGTGTGTGTGTGTGTGTGTGTGTGTGTGTGCGCGCGCACAAGCACGCGTGCATATAGTTAAGTGGAAACAAAATGATCTCATGTTTTGGTGTATCTATAATGCTGTGTGTGTTTGCAATTATCTGTGTGCGTGTATGCGTGAGCATGTGTGTGCAGTTTACGGTAAGAGTAATGCTTGTTTTGCTGAACAATTCTCAGGCTTGTTAAATGGGGAAGCGTGTCACGTGTCACGCTCCCTGGCTTTGATAAACACACTTTTACTGCCCTAAACTTTTGGTTGGCATGGAGCTTCAATATGTAGCCAATGCACTTTTAACTATGGTTACCATTGCAGCATAAAGTAGCTATCTACAGTTTAATGTTTTAGCACAGGAGCAAACCAAACACGCACACACACACACACACACACACACACACACATTGTCCTCCTGGCGTGGGATATTCATTAGTGTTTGATTTGTGCTGTGCTGACAGACATGGTTGTGTGAGTCCAGGTTAAACACACTATTTACATATTAATTTAATGTAATCAATGATTTATGCAGATATAGATTACCTTTAATCCCTCTCCACACTCATTTTCCCTCACTCTCTCGCTCCTGAGCACAGCAGAAATAAGTGGTTTACTCAGGCACTCCTTCACACCCACCCTTTTTTCCCTCTCTCTCTCTCTCTCTCTCTCTCGCTCTCTCTCTCTCTCTCTCTCGCTCTCTCTCTCCCTCTCTGATACAGTAATAGATGCTGGTGACACTAGACTGTTTGACTTTTGCTCCTGGTAAATTACTCATTCTTTATCTCTCTGTTAAGAACTCTCTCTCTCTCTCTCTCTCTCTCTCTTTGTGGAATGGCTACAGGGCAGTAGCTCTCAGCTCTGTGCTCAGTGGATGAAGATGAAAGTTGTGCTGGGTGAGAGGTGACAGACTGGGATGATTTATTAGTGGTGACAACAGTGTGTCTCAGCTCATGACAGCAGGAACGAAAAGACCCAAGGAAAGTGAGAGGGAAAGAGGGGTAATAGGACAAGAAAAGAAAAATGAAACAGAAAATACAAAGAGCTTGCAAATCAGAGTTTGAAAGAATGAAGGGGTTGTGAAAGATAGTGAAAGAGAGAAGGAAAAAAAGTTAAAAGAGATGGACAGTAAATATAAATAAATTTAAACAAATTAAAAGTAGTTGAAAGCTTAGGCACAATGACATTGCACCTCTGAGAAACTACATTACCCAGCATTCCTTAACAACCCCTTAGTGAGTCTTTGATACATGGAGAAATCAGACCAAAAAGCAACATGTATGTGTGTGTGTGTGTGTGTGTGTGTGTGTGTGTGCATTGTTTGAAGACTCGACAGGCAGACACACTGATGCAGGGTTGTGATAACGTTCTAGGGAAATGTAGACTTCTCTCCTCATCCTTATGCTTATCTGACTGAGGTAAATGGGCTATTGTAAAATACCCAATTTCCTCTTTTGAAGGCACAGACACTTAAACGCATCTCTCTCTCCCTCTCTTCCTCTCTTTCTCTCTCTTGCTCTCTCTCTCTCTCTCTCTCTCTCTCTCTCACTCTCACTCTCTCACTCAGTCCTCATTGTTGAAGGTTTGTTCTACTGACCTGAGTACATCTCTGGGTATATACTGTAGACCACTGTAGGCTTGATCCATACCAGACTTATTTGCTTATGAACACGTCCTTTATCAGTTAGCAGGAAAGTTTAGCACTGCCTTCCTCAGGTCTACAGTGGGTCCTCAGGACAGGGATGTGAAAAACAGACTGGAGAAAGGGAAAGAGCGAAGACTGGTACTGTGAAAACACCGCTGGTCTTTGACACCCATCTGCACATTCCTCCCCTCTCTTTCATTTAACCCCATCTTTTACTTTTGCATGTAGCTAATGCCCTTCACTGCTGACTTTAATAGCATGGCTGTGAAGTTAGTTAACGAAACACTGTCAAGAACAAATGAATAAAATTCACTTTATTAAATCTAAGAGGGTCTTTACCACTCTGAGATTTAACAGGCCGATTCCACCTTACCTTAGGCAAATTAGATCCATAGCTAAATGTGGAGTTTACTGAAATGTAGATTCGAGGGTCCGTGATTAGATAGGATACGGTAACCATCCTTAATTACACATGCTGAAAAATGAAGAAGCTGCTTTTCAACATTAACTCCCGACCTAGGAGTCGTTCTCATGAGACATGTCTGCTAGCCAGGCCTGAGGCCTCAGGAAACTAGATGTGAATATTTCAGCTTTCCGTCAGCTTTCTGGATTATTAACACCAGCTACACGTGATTAACGGTGCTTATGATTAGAGCGGTGTCTGTCTTTGTCTTCATTCTGTCCTCTTTATTAATCCCTTTCTCTCCCTCTCTCTCTCTTTCTCTCTCTCTCTCTCTCTCTCTCTCACCCTACCAGATCTTTTTTTTTCTTTTCTCCACTGTCATCACCCACATCTTTTGTTTTATCACTCCTTCTTCTCTCTTCCCATCCCATCATTCCTCTCGAGGTCCCACTTCTCTCTCTCTCTCTCTCTCTCCCTCTCCCTCTCTCGTTCTCTCTCTCCCTCTCTTCCTCTCTCTCTCTCTCTTTCTCTCTTTCTCTGTCCCTGTCAGAGACCACATGTACAGGGGCTTTGGGTTGGAGCTGTAATCTCTGTTGTCATTGTAATTACAGTGACACAGTATAACGCTGGCAGCTTTAACATCGCCTTTTATTTTTCCTCTGTCATAAATGAAGGCTTTTGCTCGTCACGTTGAACTCTGCACTTTACACACTTTAATATTTATCATATTTAACGCATCCTCCCCGTCTTAATGATAGGTCCTCTCTGTACATCTCTCTTGTTTGCATAATAGCACACGCCATAGTCATTATCTGCTTTATAATTATGATTTCGTTTTTTTTTTTTTTTTTGCTTACGAGACAACTGTTCTGTGAATTGTCGTTTATGTAAGAAGTTAAGCGGTGTTTTGGATTTGAGAACATAAACCAGTTTTTCCTGCCTCTTTTTTTTTTTTAAAGTTCTTTGCTTATTAGCGTAACGTTCAAAGCATTTTTGCAGAAGCCGAGTCATGACCCAAACCCTCCTCGCTCCCCTCTCCTCTGTCTCTGTCTCTGTCTCTTTGTATGTGTCCGTACTCTCCCCTTCCTGACACCCTAATCTCCGCTCTGCTGTCACACTCTCCTTCAGATGGATATCTATATGCAGCTTTATGGATTTATCATGAAAACAAACGACCCTGCCTGCTCATGTCCCGGACTCTCTCTCTCTCTCTCTCTCTCTCTCTCTCTCTCTCTCTCTCTCCCTCCCTGCTCTTTGTCTCTTTCATGGAGTTTAGAACTAGTAATATTTTCTTATCCACAGTGCTCAGTCACAAAACCACTCAGTGAAATGATAACTCAAGAAGGAGATGTTATGGTTGAAAAGCGGAAGCAGACGTTCAGGTTGGGGAAGGCGAAGGCAGAGCGCCCTGCGTTGGTGTGCGCTGGACCCTGCTCAACTGATTCACTAACTTTTCTCCTTGTTAAAAATGCGTTTATCTTCATCTTGCTCCGTGTTTCTGTCACCTGTCCTTCATCACTTTCCTTAAATTAAATTAAACATTTTGTTCTCCTCCTTTGTTCACCCCAAGGGTACAGGTCAGGACCAGACCCTCCTGAGAATGTTCCTGATTAGTCAAACTAGGTCTCTGTGTGTGTGTGTGTATGTGTGTGTGTGTGTGTGTGTGTGTTAAGGATTATTACAGGGTTATCCACATACATATCTTACCCCTATCCTCACATTTGTTTTTGGTTGCTTTGTCCTGTTTTTTTTTTTGCTCTGCACATGCAGTGTGTGATGTTTAACTCTTTCCACACAGAGAAGCAGCTCAGAAACAGTGCGCCGTCTTAAAGGGGCCTTAAAACAGTCGCCCCTCTAAAGCAGAGCTGCCATGAAAACCACACATGATTTTTTTTTCCCCGAGTAAATACTCTCGGTTTTGTTGTTATGCTTGATTGCAACATGCTGTGATAACCCGGCATTTTAATGGTATTAAGTAACATTATGTATTACGATGTTCTGGATGTATGAGTGTGCCACTCATTTGACTGTCTATGTTTTAAAAATGCTGTCACATTTTACATCATTAACCAGTAGCGAACAAACTGGTTTGTTTTAGAAGTCTGATTAAGCCTATTTCCTCAACTTCCTAAACTTGAGTTATCTTTATACTGTGCCATATGACTTGACTGTTTAGACTGATAAATATTCAAAACTCTGCGCTCTGAAGTAGTCTAAAAAAGTCCTGACATGATTTTAGGCCACGCTGTTCTTCCATACCACAGCTTGTGTTTGATGTTTAATGGGATAAGGGCAAGGACTTAAATCGTTTTGAGAAACAATGTGAGTTTTGCGAGATACCATGAGCTGAAGTGGGGTCACTGACAGCCAGCTCCCTTAGTGACATGGGCGTTGTAACCACGGCAACCGAAT